>NC_089753.1:65757382-65779882 GCF_040412425.1 Macrobrachium rosenbergii
ATAATTATTATTATTTTCAGATGTATAGGATTTCACTTTGTTTTAGTGTTTAATGTATCGAAATAACTATAGATCATAACAAGATACTTTTTTCATTATTGTTCCATTCATTCCCTTTTTCTTCACTCATCTTCACTCTTATCACTCGCTGGTGTTGAAAAAATTGTTTCTTGAAGGGAATTCAGTTTCCACTTCAAAGGAAAATGAAATTCTCTGGAATTCTGAATAAAAAAACATTTCATTTTTATTCGTCAGTTTTCATTTCATCACATATGACGCTTCCTAACCAAAGAGCATGTTTAGAAAAATCCATATAATCTCATTTAATCACTCTCTCTCCATTTATGAGATAAGCAAAATTTGTACTGTTTCGTAATGGTGAGATTTAGAACAATGAACTTGTCTCCTCTGAAAATGACTGGGTGTTTAAATCTGCTTGATCGAATTTTTTTTTTGTCGTGGCTGACCTTAAAATCTGCCTAGTGAGGCTTTTAATTTTTTTCAAGTAGCCAGTGTTAAACTTTCCCCGGTTAGTTTTATTATTGGAATAATCAGCCATCTTTAAAGTTTGCTCTGTATGTTTCCTTGAATTGGCTGCCCGCAAAGTTTGCCCTGTTAATTAATTTGTTTATATTAGCCGACCCCAAAGTTTACCTAGTAACGTTTTTTTTTATTATTTTTCCAATAGGCTCATCTCAAAGTTTGCCTGGTAATTTTTTTCTTTTAGCCAAGGTGACAAACAGTTTGCCTGGTCAGTTATTTCAGTTATCCGAACTCTAGTTTACTCAGCTGGTTTTTTAATGAGCCAACCTTTAGAATTCCTGGGTTAGTTTTTTAATGTGACTAGGAAAAAAGTCACAATTTAGACTAGGAAAAAAAGCCACATTGATTTATAGTGGCCGGAAATAAAGTCACTGTCAAGGAAAGATTAATGTGACTTTTTCCTGTGAATTTTTCCACCTGCTTGATATTCCAGTGCTCAAAGATTCTACTTATTTTTCAATAGAAATCACGAAAATATGGAATCGTGATGAATATATAATAAAGACAAAATCCACGAAGGAAAGAGAACTCACTGGGAAAAGTTGCAAGGCCTTTCGACTGCTAAAGGGCTATAAGTCGAAAGGCCTTGCACCACTCCATTGTTTCTCTTTCCTTAGTGGATTTTGTCTATATATATATATATATATATATATATATATATATATATATATATATATATATATATATATATATATATATATATATATATATATATATATATATATATATATATATATATATATACTGTATATTTATTTATTTATATTTATAAAACTGAATGTATCATCGGAAGAATTCTATTAGTATCACAGTATCATATAAATACGGAATCTTAATTTGTGAGAAATGCGTATTTTATTCTCAGAATACGCCAGCAAAATGAGCAAATATAATAATACCAAATAGATTAATAAAGTTATATTAGACTTATAAAGACAACAGAGAAACAAGATCAGTTTGTAGCAGGGCAATAGTGGTAAAAGGGAGCATTTTGAATGAGAGAGAGAGAGGAGAGAGAGAGAGAGAGAGAGAGAGAGAGGAGAGAGAGAGAGAGAGAGAGAGAATTTCCATGAGATTTTTTCTATTTCCTTGTAACTTGTTACAGAAATTATGCATGGACTATGCCAGGAAACTCTGTGAGAGAGAGAGAGAGAGAGAGAGAGAGAGAGAGAGAGAGAGAGAGAGAGAGAGAGAATGGCATGGAAATGTGAGCAGTCTTAGACTTGTGAAAGATGTATTTGAAATTGATGTTTCAGAATCGCTAAGATTAGTTTCCAACTTCTCAAACGACGCTGACGAAGTGTCACTCTTGGTCTTGAATCTAAACACGTTCGCTCGTACAACGGCACTCGCCTGCTCCATCCAGTTGCTTTTATTATTTATTAATTATTTATTAGTTTGTTGATTTATCTGTTTTTCGTATTGCTGATCTCTTTCTGTATCTCCCGTTACCCTCTGTCACCTTCATCGAATGAACACCATATTCTATGAAAGCTTCAACAGGGTTCATTTTCTGAATAATAATAATAATAATAATAATTTGTAATTAAAGATTTAAGTTGATAATTATCACAGACTTTGACCATGAAACGTTTGTCGCGACACTATTTAAATTAGTGAATTTCAGTGTTCTATTGTTGTACTAATTGGTGCTACTGTTTCAGTGCTTGCAAGCTCAGCACGGTAATGGTTTTGAATGAGTTGTCTGACAGTCACTTTTTGCCCAGGAATCGAATCCTGGTTTTTTCACTTGGTAGACGAAAAACTCAGATATCAAACCACAAGTCAGCAACTCAGACATACTGATAGCATACTATATTATATATTATACATATTATACATACACATATATATGTGTACATGTGTGTTTGTGTACACACAGCTGACCTTCTCGTGGTGTGACTGGTAGCATTCTTGCCTACGAAGTGAGAAGTCCTGAAAGCCACTCTGGCAAAAGTTGGCAGATACCACCACCATATGCCTTTTCTACTTGGGAGATGGTCCTAGAAGCGTTGCTAGCCTTAATGATTTGGCAAATCTTTTGTTTTTAAAGGAATGAAAAGAAGCTCCACACCCTGGCCCACTGGAGATTCTAGAGAGGCCTTGTGCAGCTGGCCACTCATCCAAGGATTGACCAGACCCAACTTTTAACAGCCAGTGGCACAGCAGATTATTGAGACTGATGTCCTCCATACTTTCCAATCAGACAGGCTTCAGGCTTCTTTTTATCATGTTAACCAGTCTTGACTCTGTCTGTGTGTCAACTTCTTCAGCACTGACCAGGAAGGAGAGGTTTCTTTCCAAGCCTTCTTATCCTTTTCCCAAGAGCTGCTGTTTCAAGGAAAGTAGCACTGTCAAAGCTGTGAGTTCCAGTGGGGTTGTGGGGTCTTCATGATATCCAAACATGAAAATCTAGAACCAAAATGCCAATTCCTGCAAGTGAAGGTAAACAGCTGAATGTGCGTTGCTGAACCTGCCTTTTTGTAGTTGATCTGGTCATCATGTATGTCAGCCTCTTATGACCTGAAAGGTTGCTCATCTATCTTCTCATCTGAAGATGATTTTAAGGTCAAAACTTTGGCCATGCACCATCCTACAGGTCCACAATACAGGGAATACCTGCAGTACGTGTAAATTGTGGATAGGGAATTCATCAGTGAACCCCAATGTGTGTGCTGTACTGCCAAAAGGGTTAAACATCATCAAGTGAACGTAGCATTTATCATTTTGAATTCTAAATCCTCATCTGAAGATATGATAAAAATAAAACGCACTATTTCTTTCTGCTGAGATGAACTTTGTAAATCGAGTAATAAACAGAGGCATTAGGGAACAAGAAGAAGAGTATGGAAGTTAACTCACTTAATGTTGAATTTGCAGATAAGATGTTTATTTATGGGCTTTGCAACAGTTCCATTTCTAGATTACACGGTCGTGAACTCCACGAAATGGGCGATGAGGCCGATATAAATAACATACTTCCAAATCAAAGGTATTCTTTAGGTACTGAACAAAGGGGAAAAATGCAAGCATCACTGAAACCCCTTCTCGTCAGTGGTATTCACTGACTCGATAATGAAAAGAAGAGCAAGCGTAATGGAATCTCCTCCATCAAAGAGAATTATTCATTACACACCGGTCAAAGATTAAAACATATTATTAAAATCTTCATTCAATCAAAAGTGTTCATCACACACCAGTCAGCGGGAAAAAAGTGCTCTTGTGAAAACGCTTTCGTCTCTTTCAGATTAAAAAGAATGGGAACATTATGGAAAATTCACCTTCTTCATTCTTTCCTGTCAAAGGCAGCCTATTCATACAGTTACCGAAAGAGGTAAACAGCTGACATTGTTCAAAGTGCAGTATCCATTCTATCTCCTGTACAACCTTTGTGTTCAGGTTACTGTCACTATCACTATTCAGCATAGTCGTAGGCTCAGTCCTGACTCCAGATGCAACAATTCCGTGACGAGGCAGGACACTCTTGTGCCAGAATCAACTATCACAACAAATGTTGTCGTACAACATTTACACTACTTTCTTGATGCAAAATAGTCACATTAAAAATCAATTTTAGTATTGAAGCGACTAATGTTACATTTTTCAATAACTTGCAAGAGAAAATCATACTAAAAGGCTAATATAAACGAGCTGCCCAACGCGCCGAGTCAGCGCCCCTCTCCTCACCACCATAGCCCTGACGTCCTGCACAGCCAGGTTACTGCCCGTTTAATGGTAACGTAACTTAAATGTTCAACTCACTGGCGCACGAATCATTAAATGTATGTGTATAGAACATTTTTCTGCTCGGATAATCCATCTTTCATTTCTCAAAATATTTGCATAAACTCGTTACACCCTGTATGTATACCGTATCTGGGTGATCTTTATATTCACAAATACACGCACGAATATCGTCATGTCGAATTCACAAGTGCTCTGAAATCCCTGGGGCTGGAATTCCCGGAATATCTTCCGAACAGATGAGACTGAGGCCTTGTCAACCCAACACACGATTCGGTCTAAATATGTCCAGAATCTTCCATTTGCATAAACTTCTCTGGTGTTGTTGTTTCACGTTGTTTCATGATGTTGTTAGTGACAGGAACCTTCGAAATGTGTCTTTTTTCTGCATTTCATTGAGAGATAGAAATCTTGAATGTTGTTTCGTCGCGTTGATGTTGGAAGCTAATGGTCTAATGGTCGAGGCCACTATATACAGACCTCGTTTGGAACCACAATGTCTCTTTTGTCATCACTTCTAGTAAGTCATGTAGTGAAATGTTTATATACTGTAGTGTTGCCATTCTTCTCGTATGGCTTCATATTTAATTTCCTGCAAACAAGGAATTGTGCCATGATTTATTTCCCACGTTGTTTTTTAAATGTATACATATACAGCATAGAGCAGTTATAAGATAAATATATATATATATATATATATATATATATATATATATATATATATATATAAGTCCAATATTGCTTCTTCATATCTGGTTTAGATGAAATATTTGGCTCTGTTGCCTCAGTTGAATCCAGACTTAGTGCTCTCTCTCTCTCTCTCTCTCTCTCTCTCTCTCTCTCTCTCTCTCTCTCTCTCAGCTGATCCCAACTTACTCTGTCAGCTAAGCTCTAGACACACCTCTCGCTCTCAGCTGATATAGAGTCTGTCTCTGTCTCTCTCTGTCTGTCTGTCTCTCTCTGTGTGTGTGTGTGTGTGTGTGTGTGTGTGTGTGTGTGCTGTTATAAATGACGGCATTTTCTTGGCCGTGACGTGACCTCTGTGGGCAAACAGGGAATCTAAGTTTGTGGTTGGCTGGCAAAATTAATTATGTAATTTGCTCTGCTCATGTAAGGAATGGCCACATAAACAAGTGGCAATGCCAACAATAGATTTTTTGTTTATTTATTTTCAATGAGATATTCTCGCGTGTAAGACTTTCAGTGACTTGTTTTTTCAAATATCATTCGTGCTTATACAATATTATTTTCTTTTAGATATTTTTGTTTTGGGGGGAAGTGATTATTATTACAAGAATAAAATCATCTTGTTTTAATTAATTTAGCAAGGTAGCAGAAGTGAATTATTTAGTCAAATTTATTGCATTATTTTCTTTCTAATTAATGAATATACTGTATGTATATATATATAGTTATGAGAAGAGATATATATACATATATATATATATATATATATATATATATATATATATATATATATATATATATATATATATATATATAGATAATATCTTTCAATCATGCTTATTAATTTTTAATTTTATTAGAAAGTTGATGGCCAGAGGACGGTGTGTAGAAGACAGAGAAAGGAGAAAAATCTAACTCCCTGAGTTAGTGAGGCATCAAAAATAACTTCTTCTGAAATTGTTAACACACAATAATGACACATTAATAATAATAATAATAATAATAATAATAATAATAATAATAATAATAATAATAATACTTGTGTGGATGTATCCTTCGTTCGTATGGACAAGCTGAAACAGAATTGGCCTGGGATGAATGACAACGACAAGTATAATTATAACACAGCAGCTCAGAACAAAAAGTCTATCTGAATGACCTCAGAAAAGTGGCGATTTGGGACTCGTGTGATTAATTACGACAGTAAATTTATTTTAAAGGCCGCATCACCTGATTCAGCTCTGATCTTCCACATAGGCGTTATCTGCGCGTTGTTGAGTATGTCTGTCCAGTATTAGCAAAAGACATTACAGCATCGCTAAAAATTAATATCTGTTTCAGTTGCACGCCAGCAATACCACATACCGAATGCTCCAATCGAGCATTATGGAATATCGCCACTATTTTTTTTTCAGGGTTTTGTGTTGCTATTTTTAGGCAGGAGGCTTTGGTCAACTGTGGAACGTATTTGTGGTGTGGTAGAGCTTACAGAAAATACTGGAACGGTCAATGTGCGAGAGAGAGAGAGAGAGAGAGAGAGAGAGAGAGAGAGAGAGAGAGAGAGAGAGAGAGAGAGAGAGATTTGAAGATATTAAATTTGTTCCATAACCAGAGCTATAACGTTATCACCATCAATATTTTTCTGGCGTAATAATGCTACTTTTTAATTATTATTGACGAATCCGGGCAATAGGTGTTTTTCCAGGCGCAGAATTTGTTGTCGGTGACCCAAAATGTCCTCTCGACAGATTCTGGTCAAGCCTATCAGAACCGGTAATAACCGGAAGGAACCAGGATAATCATTAACGAGGTGATGAAGAGCGTCGTTCTATTCCCTTGAAGACCGACTAACCTTGTGGTACTTATTATTCGCGTAACTTGAATGCTGTCTTGTTATGTCAGACCCCAAGTTGAGAGGTTCGGATTCTGAACGTAAAATGGTGTTAGGAACATTCTCCGTTGCAGCGATGGCCAGGTTTAATGTTAATGGGCATCCCTCCAAACTGTTTATTAATGTGTTTTATGTTTGTGTGTCTGTCGGTTGCTTCATAATGTTCAAGTACTTTGATCAGAACAGATTTATTTCATTCACTAATGTTTTGTCTGGCGCATCTTTAGTTCTAATTTAACCGAAATTTCTTCTTTTTTATTATTATTATTATTGTTATTATTATTATTATTATTAGTTATTATTATTATTATTATTATTATTATTATTATTAGTTGTTTATTATAATACCCAAATTAAATGTTCGTGTTGTTATAAAACCCACTTTTACATCCTCACAAATTATATTTTATTATCGCATCGAATGATTTGCTAACGAACAATTAGGAATTTTTATTCAATGAAAATTTTGGTCGAAGTTTCGTTCAGACTAACCTACCTTCCCTGGAATGGGAACTGGAACAGTGTCCTGAATGTCCCCGAAATCCCCTCTCTCAAGCTGAAAGGGACTTTGTTTGAGCTTAGGAATCAGCTGTATTCATTTAGCTTCTGTCCCGTTGGTCTGAAAGCAGAGGAGAGTCTAGGTCTAGGGATTTTGAAGTCTATAGGCGTAGAGAATATGTGGCTTAAGAGCTGGCGTCTGCTGACGATACCGTTAAAAACACTGACTGTAAAGCAAAATTTAAAGCTGCAAAAAGAAGAAACAATAACAATAAACACCGGAATAACGAGAAGCGTCTTTCAAACGGTCATATGATGCCGATTACGTGTAATTGTTAACATCAACATCGCTCCACCAGTTGTTTCCCAGCTCCACTTTCATTTCTCTCCCCTCCCCCCTCCCCTAAGGCGCGTAAAACAAATCCCCAACGACGTCGGAACGAAACGGTTGACAGAAGGCCAAAGGCAACATCATTGGAATGTATTGTCATCCCGATCATAACTGGAAGAGTCTTCATCGCTGCTCGATTTATGCTGTGGTCGGGAATGGGCGAGACTTCTGAAAGGACTTATACTGGATTTTCCACATGATTTTGTATCGTTTTTGGGAATTGTTTTAAGAGATGGAGCATTAAATATTTATATACTCATTCCTTGCCTGATCGGGATTGAACGCTTGCCATTCAAAGAAGTTTATTGATATCATTTAGGCTATGAGTCTAGTGAAACTGATGGATATTTTCTTTGTTTGACTTATTTACTTATTTCGTCGTCATTATCTTCCGCGTCTTTTGTCATTTCAAGAAAGAAGTAAGACACGATACACTTGATAATATCTCGAAATAATAAGCAACAATATCATTTATGGACGAAAATTTGGAAAAATATTATTGCTTTGGTGATGAAATCATTTCATTTCCAATCGAAATTGAAGAAATAATTGTAAAAACGTTAATGAACGGTTCAATATATCACATACCTGACCTATCCTAACTCTAGTTTTTTTTTTTTTTCTTTAACCACCAAATAGTTCACCGACGTGAATCAGGGTAGAATCCAGGCTCCACCACGCTCTGTCGCCTGGAGTAGTAGTAGTATTAAAGTAGCTTAACCAGACCACTGAGCTAACTTTCAGCTCTTATTGGGCTGACCTCTGTCGCCTGGAACATGGGCCTCGAATGGAAGAACGGGATTTGCTGGACTGTGTCTGGAATTCCATGGAAGAGCCTGTTGCAGCATTCGAATGGGGAAAGGCCTTGTGGGTACCTTAACTCCCATTGGGAAATGACCGCTGCCTTTGGGCAAGGCTTGCTTTGTGAAGGAAAGCTGTTGATAAAGCTGTTTATAATGAAACTTAATTGGTCAAAGTATTTAGTTATCAGAAAATTAATGATTTATATTATTTACATTACTAATAAATCCCACTTTTAGTAAGTACGTATGAACATTTATAGACTTCAAATTATAATTCATATTAGTGGTGTTTATCCTTTCTGTAATTACAACATTATTGTACCACATGAATTTCATTAGAGGCCTGTTCATCTTGTAGTAGTTTCAGTGGTATCAGACAGAAAACATAAATTTGGTTTTACGTGCTTGGCTTATATTGAATTCAGCTTCCAGCTCACTTTTGCCATGAACATATACTTAAACACTGGAATATTTGCTGAGGAATATCCAGATGATATTGCATTTCTGCAATTTTTGTTAATTTACTCTTCCCCAAAGCATTTTGTTTTTTCAGTGATTCACTTTGCAATAATGACAAAATAATTAGGCAGGCTTGTCATACTGACATGAGTATCTTTGATCAAGTCATAACTACATACATTTTATTGTTATTTTATTTTTCTTTTTACACTTCCCTCAGCTCCAAAATAATATTACTGGTTCTTGGGTTTCATTTTATGCTCTTTCTGAATTCCTGTTAAGCATTCGTGAGTTAGCGAGCATCTCACCAAACAAGGAACATTGCATTGTTTTGTTTTTGTCCAGATTTTGATATTTTTTGTTTAAGTTCGGGTCTGTTGATATGAACTGTGAATTGTGTGAGCATTTAGATCTCTCTCTCTCTCTCTCTCTCTCTCTCTCTCTCTCTCTCGTATTTTGCAGTTATGAATTGTATGTGTGTTTAGATGTCTCTCTCTCTCTCTCTCTCTCTCTCTCTCTCTAATTTCAGTTTCATTTTGGAAAATGTATGCTTTTTGGAAAATCCTTATGCTTGCTGTTTCCAGTTTACAAGGAATTTATTTTAACATTCATATTCCCTGCAGCCTCCGCTAATCTATTAAAGCCTTAGTGTCTTTACAATAAAAAAAATGAAGCAAAGTATAGAAGATGATTTCTAATGAAAACATAAAAATGGAGTTTCCTCTGCGAATCCTGCCACGCTCTTTTTATCACGACATCAGCAAACCTTTCATCACGTTATAACCACCGAATTACTTCCACTAATATCCCTCCATAAAAAAGAAAGTTCCATAAAAAAGAGAGTAAAAAAAAGAAAGTTGCATAAAAGCAAAAGTCCAGAAGGTCTAGAAAAGGAATCGGGGGAAAGGAGGACATCATGTGTCACATTTCTTCGCCCGAACGAAGCTTGCAGCAGCCTCATTCCAACTTTCAAATGTCTTTTGAATCTCGGGAGAATGATGAGGTTCTAGAAAGGTTTCTAGAAAGTTTATCTCGGCTTTCAAGAGAGCGAGTTCTAGGTTTTTTTATTGCCTTAGGAAATAGAATTGGGTTCTCTTCAGTAGGAGATTAGGCTCTTAATAATTTTTTTTTTCCAGTTGTTTTCTAGGCTAGAATTGTGTAATGAATTCAGCCTCCTTTTGTATTGCTTTATTCCTGAGCGTGGGCTTCTTTGAAGGTTGCTGTGGTACGTCACACAGTTGCAGTGAACAGTTCTTGCTGCTCATGCTGAAAAGCAGCTTGAAATTTCCTTCAAGTAAATAAGACAAATATTGAAAATGAAATGGAATTCAATAGAAAAGATATTCCACTATTCCCACTGTTCCTGATTTCTTGATTTTGTTTTTGTATTTTTTTTCATTTTAGGATGTTTGATGTGAAATCAGATTGCTTTAGCGCTTGTCCATCACCCTTTCAAGTCCAATAATCCATGAAATATATTATCCTCATTTTTTTACCCCCTCAGATTAGTTTTCAAAACTAACTTTTTTATTACAAGATGTCAAGACAAGAGTAACTATGAATTGTTTACCGAGCGATACATGTTTTTCTTTCTTCTTTCTTCTTTCTTCTCTCTCTATTAAGTACTTTAATGAAGGCTGCAGACGGGCAGTGGGTGTGTATCGAGAGAGAGAGAGAGAGAGAGAGAGAGAGAGAGAGAGAGAGAGAGAGAGAGAGAGAGAGAGAGAGAGAGAGAGAGAGAGATCATTTCCTATCATCTCATGGTTTTCCACTTTGCAACCACATGATTATCTAAGGTTGCAGCAGCAGCAGACTACTATGTAATTGTCTCGTGTGGTTTGTATGTGACGGTTGAAGGCTTAAATATATAAATAAATCAAAAGAAAGCTGCCAGGTGGTGGGTGGGACAGGTAACCAGATACGGCTTTCAGTTCAGCAGAACCCTCTTATCTTTTCGACTTCTTCAGGCAATTCATTTATGAGTATTTATTTTATTTAATAGTATTCATGCATGAAAATGCATCACCCAAACCCATATCGTTCGTTTTATTCATTTATTTCTGCTCCTTATTCAGGTTTACTGGAGGTAAATATGATGAGGTCACCTTCATCCCATGTGCAGAGAGAGAGAGAGAGAGGAGAGAGAGAGAGAGAGAGAGAGAGATGAAACCTTCCTATTGGGACAGACTGGAGGCCTAAATCTCCCGGGAGTCACGTAATCAGAACTTAGGACTGGGACATCTTTGCGGGCTGGAAACTTGGTTTTGCGTCAAGATTCTGACTGAGATCCTTTCATGGATTGGACAGTTAACTTATTTCTCCTTCGTAAACCTGAATTGAAGGTTTCAGTAAACGTATTCCAAAATTACACATAAATGCCCTGTCTAAAAGAACTTGTAAGAAAAAAAGTATAACAAAACACAATCAGAAACTATAACTAGTGTCAAAGAAGTAAATAGCCACCTTGTGACTTTTTACAGAAAGCTGCACAGCACTCAACAGATTCAGGTGGGGTTTGTCGCTCATTTGACTAGGACCATTTTTCCTTAGTATTCATCACCTGATTCATCTTTCTATCATTCTATTCTCATCATACGAAGTAGCACAAGTAAAACAAGACGCCATTCAGGGAGAGAGAGAGAGAGAGAGAGAGAGAGAGAGAGAGAGAGAGAGAGAGAGAGAGAGAACTGACTCCATGAACAAACATTGGCATCAAATCCTCCGTCACCGATCTGGATCCTTTCATAACAGGGTTCGAACTTGTCCTCCTAATTCCCGAAACTAGTTAGTTCCTTGGTGTCTTTGCCACTCACCTCCCCCTTCCTCTCTCTCTCTCTCTCTCTCTCTCTCTCTCTCCATCAGGATATTTATGACCCTTTTTTTCAAAACAGTTTCCGTTCCCATTTCCTGTCGAAATGAGATCCTTCAGCGGCACAAGTGTTAGCCCTTGAAGAGTCTCGAAGACTCTTGGAGAGGATGAAGTTCAGACTTCTGAGGACAGTTGGAGAAGCGTTGTTTCTCTTATTTAAGGTGACATTTTAATGCTGTGATATGTTAGTGCATCCAGTAACAATTTTCATTATTTTCTGATTTCAAAAGTCTCCTTCGTAGTCGTTTTGTAATTTTGCAGCTAATCTTGCAAGGATGCGTTCACACTGCAGTAAAATATGTCACTAACATACATTTGCAACTTATCACATACTTGTCACCAACAGGTTTTAAAATAAGTCAACGACTGTAAAGTGAAGAAGGAACATGTGGTTGATATTGACAATCGTATGAAGCTGGTTAGGACTCAACACTAAGCTTTCCATGACTTATTCAACTTGTTTATGATATGTATGATAAGTTGCCGACGTGTGTTTCTGACATGCTTTAGTGTAGCATGGACGGAAATTCAGAAAAATTGGTGCAGTAATTTGGATACCGAAGTGCAGCTATGTATGTCATTGCTCTATTTTGAATTGATCCAGATTTCCCCCACAATTTGGGATTTGCTTCCGAACTCATTTCTCCTTCGCCTGGTCGGCTTCTTCGACCCCCCCACACGCGGTGGATAGCGTGAGGGTATGTCAGGGCACCTCATCTGTTGCTCTGTAGGCATTAATGACTTAAGGTCCTCTACAGCGTCCCTTCCATGGTCCCTAGCTGCTGCAACCCCTTTCATTCCTTTTGCTGTACCTCCGTTCATATTCTCTATCTTCCATCTTAGTCTCCTTAACCCTGTGCTAACAGTTGTTTCAGAGTGCTTCTTCTTCTTCAACAGCTGGAGGTTTTTCCTGTCATTCAGTCCTGCTCTCACACCTTACTTGTTTCCGTTTCTGAACACTGAATGACCTCATCAGATATCCTCCTAAGGTTAATACTTCATTCTCAATTATTCGTTCCATTCCCAAGAATGTGACCAGTAAATTTGATATATTTTCGTATGCTCCGACTGTTTATTTCTCTTCGTATCGCACAATCGCAGATTGCTCTTTAGATTCGAGCTAGAGAACATCAAATCTAGAGAGAGTCTCCTGGAAGCAGGATTTATTCACTGCCGAAAAAGGAACGGTGATTATGTAATGAACATACAGTAATGAAATCAATTAATTATTCTCACTAACTTAAATTAATGTTGTTTTTTATTTTATCAACCTTTCAGCTTTTGTAAAAGGAAAGAGTTTTTTAATGAAATTAAGGAGAAAAGCTCATTAAGACGAAAGTATTCTCATTTATAATACGATATTATTTTAGAAGCTGAATATAGATAAATATGTTTATAATTATATCTCAAAATTTTTTGCTTTACCGAGTCTAGAGAAAAAGAAACTCGAGGCCTTTTTCTCTCTCTCTCGTGACCAGTATCTCTTGCAATACAATTTCCAGACCCAGTAAAACTGTAAAACATTCTGTACAATTTCAGTTTAGTATCGCTTCTGAATGGACGAATATCCTGCGCTTCCTGTTTTGTGCTTTTTCCACGTGCGCGCGCGCGCGTGCGTGTGTGTGTGTGTGTGTGTGTGTGTGTGTACGTGCGGGTGTTGTCCAGTCGGATTCTGTCAGTAACATAAACTGGATAAACAGAACCAGCCACCATCTTCCTATAGAGAGAGAGAGAGAGAGAGAGAGAGAGAGAGAGAGTCCGTATCCCGTATGCTTGACTGGTCCCCGAGTCGTAGGAGAATCGAAAACAAACAACTTTGCTTAATTAAGAAAGAAAAGAGCTTTCCCCTTTTTTTTTGTCTGAACTTTTACCATCACACTTCTACTCCGTGTCGTATCATTATTGATAAACGAAGACCGGGGCAAGGGCTCTTGTTTTCGGCATAAGACCATGCAGAGAGACTGTGTCTAGCTGAGATTGTCTCCCGTCAGGGTCTTGTAAGGGAGTCTCAACTAAAGGTGTTCTTCCTTCCTTCCTTCCGTCTTAAGCACCTTACATTGCCAGCCCTGGAGTTTATCATCCTCACTTGACTAAAGGTTTTGGAGGAAAACAAATTATATAAAGGTCCCAACGGCGTAACGGCGTTTGTGAAGGGCGAGAGAAGCTAATAATTATCAAGCTGAAAAATGAAATACACAATGAAGGTCTGTGAGGGTTTCATGTATTGGACAAATATGATCGTGATGCATTTTCAGTTCAATTTCCATTCCATTGTCCTCACTGCGTCACTGGGCCATTAATGCATGGTAATAATCATTTGCCGTTAATTAACTGTTGAATAGCCTTCTCTTCTTTCGTTTCGCTCGACGATACTCCATGTCCATACGATACCATAACTACCTGATTGCATATTTAGTATGTCTTGGCTTGAGAGAGAGAGAGAGAGAGAGAGAGAGAGAGAGAAAGAGAGAGAGAGAGAGAGAGAGATTTAAGTAAGGGCATTTGCTGGAGTCCCATGGTAGATGGACTGGAAGCCAACTTCCATATAACAAATATCTGTATATGCAAATTAGACATCGACGCATGTACATAATGGATTTCCAGAGTTCTTATTTATTATGCATTGTTTATATTTTCATGGTTAACCACTGTAGATATGGTTGAGTCTTTTATTTTTATTTATTAATAGAAATTAATAAATATCAAGAACATTAATTTGTAATTGTATTGATTTGTGGAGAAGGTTTAGATAGGCATATATATTAGTTTCTTTTAAGATATGGTTTTAAATCACAGGAGGTTTTAGAATGAGAGTGAAATTAGGGAATCAGGGAACCTAGCTTCCATGGTGGAAATATCCCTTTGTTTTTGTAAATAAAAGGGGTCGTCGGTATTCTTGAAGTGGGAACTCTGGTCTATTTGCAACGAATGGGAATCAAACCCTGGGGAACCAAATGGAACTTAGTCTTGGAAACAATTATGAATTAACTTTGGGAAATCACGTTAAACCCAGTCTTTGAATCAAATTGGAATCAATCCTTCTGGGATCAAAGTGGAAACTCATTCTTGTGGAAAATAATAACCTGTTTCTGTAGGCATGATTTATGAACTTGTTCTCGTGGGGACAAACAGATATCAATTGAAAACTCAGTATTTGGGAGTGAATAGAACTCACTGTGGAACAAAGTGGAATCCGCTGTTGCGAGATGAAATTGTGTAGTGTAATTTCATTCAAAGAGAATCACTGACGTCGTCAGTAATGACGGGAATAATAAAGCAGTGTGATCATAACACATGAAATACTGAATAACGTAACTTTTATATAGAGAATGACGTAACTCTTTACATAGTGAATAAGATAAAATTGTATAGAGGGAATAACAACATTGTATAGTGAATAACATAACATAGTGAATAATGCAACACTTTACATAGTGAATAACGTTAAAATTTACATAGTGAATAATGTAACACTTTATGTAGTAATAACATAACACTTCTTGCATAGTGAATAACGCAGAGTTTATTTAACTAAGAGACTCAAATCATTGCTAAAATACCATCACTCCGAAAGGACGTGAAGGCCTGTTTGTTAACTAAAACCCTCTCCCACACATCCCCTTCCTAGCTGTAAGCACCACCCTCCTCCACCTTTCCCTACCCTCTAAACCCCTTAACCTTTAGCAGTTGTCTCAGTCATAAAAACGCAAATTCCTGAGGCCATTTTGAAGCGATGAAATGAGTTCCAACAATGCCAGCGACACAACACATATAGGCTACTTCTGTGAGTGACGCCTTCAGTCTGTCTGTCTGTCTGTTCACTATTCATCCCGACGATGGAACGACACTGAATTACGGTAGGGAACAGCCGGCAGATGAGTATTGATCCCTGTAAAAGTCTTATGTGGAGCCATTTGTCAGTGGCGACCGAGTTTAGTACTGTACTTAAAGAGGTGGTATAGGGAATTCCCTTAACTCTCTCTCTCTCTCTCTCCAATTTCCTCTGTTGCGATCTCAGTATAGTAGATTCGACCACGACAATAATTTTCGTGTGTTTTATCTGTATGTCGAGTAAATGCTTTTCCATCATTAATCAAATTTGGCTGTTTTTTTAATGTTTGTTTGAAATACTTGTTATGTTATCTCGTTTATGTGTTCTCGATCATATCTATTTTTATAATTCATATGCAGATATGTGGGCAAATCGATTTTTTTGTGTAGCTCACTTAATTTATAGTAGAATATTTGTCAAGATGGATTTTAGATATATGTTTATTTCAATACTATATTCCTGTTATGGTCTGACTTTCTCAAAGTGTAAGATCTTGTCTTTTAATTTTCTGGAGGGAGAGTCAGGTTTTGTGAAATACCACTTGATAATCAAACCTTGTTGTTGTCTTGATCTATACTGTAATGTGATGTCTCACTGCGACATGTAATATCTTCACACTGAAGGGTGATGAATGAAAAAGTAGATTCTTTCCACTCCCATTTAATGAAGAGACGTAAACAAACGTGAGAGCGGAGGATGAGATCCGATGCTCGTCACTCGTCAGTGACCACTGGCTATCTTATGCATCGCATTTGAGGGGAAAGACAGTATTGTTCGCTAAAATACAATGTTGCCACGTTGTACAATTGATCTACAGTATTTATAAGAACGTATAAATGGTTAAACATGAATGGAATTCGGAAGGTAAATATAAACATACTTTGTAAAATAATAGGCAAAAGTGTATATGAATACATATTTGATATCTATACATATACCCGTGATGAATTGTTTGTATAATGAATTAAGAAGGCTTAATAATCTCCACTTTCTAAACAAACTGCTTAAGTTTTCAACAAAACCTGTATTATCTGTTGGGAGTTAAGTCATTTAAGAAGATTTTTAGAACAAACTGACTTGCAATCAAACCTTGTATAAGTCTTGAACTAACCTGTAGAATTTTGTTATATTGAAGATTATTTTAAAACAACGTCGAAATTAATGCTACGTATAATTGTAGACGTCCTTTTGGAGAAATTCCCCTCACATCGTGTGTTCAAGTCAGGCAAATGTTGACAGTGACGTCATACGGTTCGTAAAACATGTTTCTCCAAGTGAGGAAACTGAGGCGTGTTTGTCCTTCCCTTTCTGTTCTTCCTCTTCCTCCTCCTCCTCCTCCTCTGTAACGAAGAGGGAAGACGCGAAGATTAGCGTGGCAAATAGATTCTTGGTGTGTCACCCTCATTTGTATGAAAACCAGCCACCCTTTCTTTCTCTGTTCAACATTTGAAGTCTTTATTTTCGCTTGGTGAAGATGAAAGATGAAAGGCAATTGTTCTCGTAGGGGCTAATGCCATTAGTGCACTCTACGCAGTGCACGTGGCATTACTAAGGTTCTTTTTGCAGCGTCCCTAAGGCCCCCCAGCTGCAATATCTTTCATTCCTTTACTGTACCTGGGTGCCTGTGTTGTTCTCTTTCTTCTATCTGTCTTACTTTCTCAGCTCATCCTTTAACCATTGCTTCCATAGTGCAACTGTTGAGGTTTTCCTCCTGTTGCTTAACCTTCAAACTGTTGTAATTACTCTCAGTTCCCCTTTCAGACAGCTGAGTGCCTTCAGGGAGGTCCCAGCGCTTGGCCTTGGCAAAATTTGCATATTCCATTCTGCTAGGATTGTACTGTAGATAAAAAATCAAAATTCTCATGGTTGGTTGACAGCAGTTGTGTTTCACAACTTTGTACTGGTAAAGAGAAGCCTTTTTAACACATGACCTGTTTGATGCTAGGTACATTTACTTCTTTTTATCTAAATCATTATTATTATATTATTCAGAATATGAAGCCCACTCCATATGGAACAAAAGTCTACAGGGGCCATAACTTGAAATTCAAACTTCCAAAGAATATTACGGCGTTCATGAGGAAGAAGCAATATAGCGAATGGAACATATGAAAGAGGAGATCAGTTATTAGGAAAACCGATAAATTAGCAAATTAATAAATAAATAGAAATAAGAAAAATATTAAAATACAAGTTGAATTATTTTAGGGTAATAATGCATTTCATCTTCGCTTGAACTTCTGAAGAAGTTCCAGTTGCAGTACATCCTCAGGAAGACTGTTCCACAGTCCAATGGTGTGAGGAATAAAGGGCCTCTGGAACTTTAATCTTGTGTAGGCAGTAAGAATCGTATCTTTATTTATGGTTATTCATTGTAAACTGTTTTATTTCCCGGTTTGTTTCGATCAATGAAAGACGCAGACTGTACTATCCCTTATTTCCCAAATGACGTCCAAGTTCCTTTCTCAAAAAACTAGAAGAGGAAGACGAGCACAAGCACACCAAACAACACACCGACACGACGCCATTCCTTTCTTCCTACCAATAAATCCTCTCAGAATTGACCAATAGAATATTCTCTGCTTGATTAATGGAGGCCTATGGCCATGTTTGGATATGTCCTCAGTCATTTTGTCAGTCACCAATACATTTGCATAGAATGAGGACCTGCGACTGACTATAGATGATAATAGGTGGAAGTTTGGATGAGATGGGATTTTTTCCTTGTCTTTATTTTCATAATTACCTGATTCAACGGTTTACACACACACTCTCTCTCTCTCTCTCTCTCTCTCTCTCTCTCTCTCTCTCTCTCTCTCATATACACAGTTGTTGCAGCTCATTTTCATTATATCTTTTCTTCTTTTCTTCTTTCTTTCTTTCTTCTTCTTTTCTTTTCTTCTTCTCTCTCTGTCATGACAGTTGGTGTAACTCATTTTCATAATCTTTTTCTTTTTCAGGCGCACATACTGTGTGTGTGTGTCTTATAACTTGGTAGCTATGTTACAATGATGTTTATTTTATAGAGAGAGAGAGAGAGAGAGAGAGAGAGAGAGAGAGAGAGAGAGAGAGAGAGAGAGAGAGAGAGAGAGAGAGTTACATTCAAATTTTGTATTGAAATGGCTGGTATACTTGTTCACAGTAAAATAGTTTTTATAATCTTAGTGGGGGAGAAATAGACTTTATTTCAATAAAGTTCATGAATGAGATATTACAGGCGGGGTAATGAGACACTTTGCATGAACTTTCATAATTCTTTTTTATTAAATTATTTAGTGTCTTATCTTACCCCCTTCTCTGTCATTTTTTATATTTATATTTTTTTATTTTCGATATTTGCATTTGGGACTAGAACCGAATATATGCTTCATTCATTGCTACGTTGACCCAGGCCCCATTGTGACCGTTAGACTCTTCCTACCAATTAAAACTTGTGAAGCAATTTTCTAATGACATTGATTCCAGCACGTGATGATGTCAATATAAACATTCCCTTCCACGGTTGATAATTATCATGTCTCGCGTTGGCTTTATTGAGCGATATTTGGAAAAGTATATACTACTAAAATACTGTTCTCTTTTCATTTCAGGTGAGCTACGATTAGCAGAACGTACAGCTAGTAAGTGATATATGGGGATTCCTGATTACATTGACAGTCCCTCGAAAAATCGTAGCTAGAGCCATGTTTTGAAACTTCATTTTGTACTTGCTCTTATTTATGTGGCCATTTCTAGATGAAAGCAAATTTGATTACGGAAGATGGATTCTTAACACTAGGTAGTTAATACTAGTAGCTACACACTCAGGTTTGTTGTTTGAACAAGAGACGGCTAACATTGCTCACAGTAGTGAGCTCCTGTTATCACAGTTGAAACTTTCAAGACGATGTCAGTCAGGCCGTGTCCACACTACAGCAAAACATATAAAAGTTTCGTGGCAACGTATCACATACATTGCACAAACATCAGCAACTTATCACATACATATCGCAAGCAGGTCAGCAACTTATCACATATCACAAACAAGTCGCTAAACTTATCGCATACTCATAACAAACAGGTTAACGACATATCAGGCGCACATTCATCAACAGATCAGGAACTTATTGTATTAACATTTTTCAAAACAGGTTGACAATGTCAGCGATCGTAAGTGGATCGACGAATCTTTTGGCAAATGCTGGATGACAGTCAGAAGCACTGTTCACGACTACTGATAAGTCGGCGACTTGTTTGTGTTAGGTATGATAAGTTCTCGACTTATGTTTAAGAAATGCGTTGGTGGGAGGGATGTGGACGCACCCTTAGATGACAGACAACCTGCAATACCGGATTTCATTGACCAAAAGGGCGATGATGCACAGTAGTCGAGAATACTACACTACTGAAAGAGGGAGGGGCCTGTTTCCAATGTGTGCTTTACGAATGAATATATAGTACTAGTAATTCTGAATGCTTATTCCTTACGAAATTTCGAAAATCTCTTTGCTGGAGTTTGTAATTGCGTTTGAATACGTCATTTCAAAATGTCAGGACCTCCTTATTTGGACTGGTTGTGTAACCACCATCTTAAGACACTGTACTGCAGATGTTTTGAGCCAGACGAGAACAAATTTTATGTCTGTACCTCTGAAGACGAAACGTCGCTGGAAATTCGAACGAATCCTGAGAAAAGGGACATTTAATGTCTAGGAAAACGAGAGAGAGAGAGAGAGAGAGAGAGAGAGAGAGAGAGAGAGAGAGAGAGAGAGAGAGAGAGAGAGAGAGAGAGATGATCCAGTTAAGAGAGGATTGTACAGGAGCAAAGAGGATCAGATGCCGTCTACTTTTATTAAAATTTGTGGCAGCAGGATTTCATTCTTTTGCGCCGACGTAAATATTCGTTTTTCTTTATTATTTATCATTTGGATTCGTTAGGAAAGATGGGACAAATGTCAACTAAAGTTTTTATACATTTCAACTAAGTTTATGTTTATTTTTACTTTTTTAATTTTTCTGTTGCCTGTTAGTAACATTTTTTTTTAACCCATAATGTTTATATTTCATCCCTATTAGCTGTATATATAGCAGAAGAGTATATATATATATATATATATATATATATATATATATATATATATATATATATATATATATCAACATTATTAATGCAGGTGTAAAATAAGAGACAGTGTGGTCCACCTCGTCTCTTATTTTTTCACCTGTGGTAATGTGATAAATGAATCACGTACAAGAGTGATAATAACTATATATATATATATATATATATATAGCAGAGATATATATATATATATATATATGTTATATATAATATATATATATATAACATATATACATATATATATATATATATATATATATATATATATATGTATGTAATATATATATAAATCTAAAGAGAGAGAGAGAGAGAGAGAGAGAGAGAGAGAGAGAGAGAGAGAGAGAGAGAGAGAGAGAGAGAGAGAGAGTCTGTGTATGTTTGAGAGAGAAACCACATTTTAATTTTGCTTTGGGAATTGATTTTTTTTTGTCATAGTCCAATATTCCATTTTTTTCTTATTCTTAATCTCCAGCTAAATTTATTTCTGCATATTTGACTATGATGTTATATTTACTTTATTAAAAGTTTTTAATTGCCACAGCGCTCTCTTTTTATCAATGACTAACAGAGAAAGAAAATATTTACCACTTACTAAAATCAATACAGCAAAAATAATTGAAACCCAAACTGCCCATTGTTCAAGTGGGCGAACACTCACGACGCACGAGGAGAGGAGACACCAGACAGAATTTCCCTTAACGCCTTCACCGATTCCGTATTTGTCATCAAGATCTAGACTAGAGAAACAGGTCTGCATCTGCGAGGCGATGGCATCTCCGGTCAGTCCTCCCTCCCGCCGACACACGGCGCACAAAGTTTTTATGTGGACTTGATCAAAAATATCAAATTTTTAACAAAAAGGATGCTTCAGTTGAAAAGATTTTTTTCCTTTAATATTTGTTTTATAAACATAACTAAATAAATTGGTGCTTCATGTGATATAATTATAAACCTCCAAAATAGCATGACATACCAAATTACATGTTCATGCGTTTGTATTACCTTGAAACATTTTTTTTACATGATTTTTTTCATTTTCTTTACCCTAGTTCTAGATATACTATCTGGCCTACTCTTAATATTTCTATTTAAATACCTCATTCTGAAAAAAATACTTATTCTTGCAAAGTAAATTACAATTTCACTTGGTAAATCTTTTACTGCCAACTGAAGCTCAGATGTCATCCTACTGATACACCCTTTTTCTTCGCTGAGTCTCAGTGTTTCACCATGAACTGCTTTAAACAGATAATGCTTTGGATATGTCATCATCTGTCCGTAAGACTCTCTTCTGGCTAATCAAAGCTTGAATTTGTGTTTGACTAAACATAGGCATTAAGATACGCTCAGTTCTCAATCATATCAGAATTCATTGTTTCTCTCAATTGCTTATTCTCTCTCTAAAGTTTGTATCCGTTGTTTCAGTTCCTGTTGCAGTTCTATATTTTCGTAGTTATCATTATATATCTTCCTGAAACTGAAGGCCAGCTGCCGTCTCCACCTTGTCGTTAAGGAGGTTTCATTTCCATCACAAAGCAGTTCGCCTATTTCCCTCTTTCTTTCTGCTACGCTTAGTTGCCCTATCTTCTCTTCCACAACTTGCTGCTATTATGCCTGAAATATTAGTAATCCTTGTATTATTAAATGTCCTATCTAGAAAACCAGTTCATTTACCTATGCAT
>NC_089753.1:65784882-65787382 GCF_040412425.1 Macrobrachium rosenbergii
GCGGGGTCCAATTTGTTTGTAGGGGAGAGAGAGAAAGAGAGAGGAGGAGAGAGAGAGAGAGAGAGTCATTGGGAACGAAAGAGTGTGGGGATGCTCCTCTCATGTATTTCCAGAGAGAGAGAGAGAGAGAGAGAGAGAGAGAGAGAGAGAGAGAGAGAGAGAGAGAGAGAGAGAGAGCGTTTAATGTTGGATTGAAGGAGAGTGAGTAAGGGGGATCATCTGGCGTATTTTATGAGAGAGAGAGAGAGAGAGAGAGAGAGAGAGAGAGAGAGAGAGAGAGAGAGAGAGAGACTGGCTTAACGATGATATGAAGGAGACTTTTCTTTAAAAAAAAAAAAAAAAGAGATAGTTTTCATAACTTCTTTAAAGGCTTTTTTTATAGGTTTTAGATTGTGTATATTAATTAGACCTGTTCTGCTTATGAGAGGGAAAACTTTTATTGTCCATAATAGTCATCGTTATACTGTTATTGCAGTCACCAAAGCTATTGTTTGTGTATCCTTTGTGTCCTTGTTATAAGATTATGTAACCTTAGCGAAATTTAATGTTGTCTTTACGTTCTCTTGACAGCCTAAACTTCATTCAATCAGGCAGCGTTATTCTATCTTGAATGACACACATTGGTAGTGTTGTTTGTCCCGTCTAAATGGGAGAAACGGGTCATACACACATGAGAGTAATGCACATATATATGCACAATAACATTTGATCTTCAGAAAGAAGTTCAGGCGAAGATGCAGTACATCAACCCTAAAACTATATTATTTTCCTTCTATTTTAATCATTTACTTATTGCCTGTCTACTTATTTATTAGTTTGTTCATTTAACCTTTCTTCTAATAACTGTTCTTTCTTCTGTATTTCCTTCCTCCTCCTCCTGCTACTTCTTTCAATAAACCACCTTCATATTTCTTGAAGTTTCAATTTGGCCCTGTAAAGGCTTCTTCCATATCAATAGGCTCATCTTATGAATAATAATAATAATAATAATAATAATAATAATAATAATAATAATAATAATAATAATAATAATAATAACACATTGTTTGCATTACTACTGCTATTATTATTATTATTATTATTATTATTATTCTTTGGAAGCTTGAATATCAAGTCAGTGTTCTCGTGGACTTGTTCCATATGAATAGAGTTCATTTTCTTAATAATAATAATAATAATAATAATAATAATAATAATAATAATAATAATAATAATAATAATAATAATAACAAATGAGATAAGTATTTGTTCAGCTAATATCTACAGGAAAGTACACCATATTTAATATACCTTTTAATGAATTAATTTAGTAATTGTTTCTATTTTTCAAATCTTTCAAAAATCTCTTTCTTTTTGATCACAGAAGTCCTTGTGAGTTTGAATGATCTGACGAAAGAAAATTTTATTTTACTTTCCATTCCGAGAACCCGACACCTTCTCATCAACTCACAAGTAAATAGTGACTGAGAGAATTTTTTAAAAGGGAGAAAAATTCTTAAGAATTTGGAGAAGAACGCGAATTGTTTTATCAATATGTGTGTGTTATCCCTTCGCTCCAAAGGGGAGTTGTGCCTCAATCGAGTACATTGGGAAGCCAATCCTCAGGTTGGGATGGAGGAGGGTGATGGGTTTGGGTGCAGAAGACTCGCTCGAGGAGTTCCTTGTGAATTCCTCACTGAAAATTCTACGTTGTGAATTCCTCTCTGGAACCTGTAGCCCCATGCAATTACCTACATTGTAAATTCTGCATTGTAAACTCCCCTTTGGAAACTTTGCCCGATAT
Organism: Macrobrachium rosenbergii; assembly: GCF_040412425.1. Taxonomy (NCBI): domain Eukaryota; kingdom Metazoa; phylum Arthropoda; class Malacostraca; order Decapoda; family Palaemonidae; genus Macrobrachium; species Macrobrachium rosenbergii. The sequence continues at coordinate 65,786,666 of NC_089753.1, forward strand.
AAGCATCTCCACTGTAAATTCTTCATTGTAAACTTTAATGGAAACCCAGCCCCATACAAGTATCTTGCACTGTAATTCCCACATTCTCAATTCCTCAGAACTCTGTAGTCCCATATAGTTTCACGAGGATTTGCTCAGAAAATTACTTTCCTTCGAGATTCGCTTTTTATCCAAGTAGTGCCTTCAGAGGTTTTATGAAATGAGACAGAGTAGGCTGCGAGAACATTTGTCAAAAATTTCAGAAGAATTTCTATTCTTCAAACTTCCCGGCGGATTCATATCAGTTTGTGGTGTAGCAGTTGCGACTACTGGGTCCTTAACATCAGATGCATCGGGGATGGAGACTACTTGTTTTTCGTTGCTTTTATTTGTTTTTCCAATCTTTACGCAGCTGTTAAGGTAATCGATCGGTTGTGTTTTTGTTTTTTTAAGAATGTTTTGAAACCTTGTTTAATCATTGATTCTAGAATTTATTCTATCCAGCCGTGAAAGAATCTTATTCCTAGGACGTTCAGGCACCTCGCTTGGCTGCCTTTTTCCTTCCGTTGTATCCTGTTGCTGCTGCGCTGCTGCAGCTTCAGTCACTATGTTCCATATCAGCGCTGCTCCTCCTTGAGCATTTTACCAATGAAGGCAATTACTCAACTTCTCTTTCTCACTTATCATCAATTTTGGATTCTCTTTGAGAGAGAGAGAGAGAGAGAGAGAGAGAGAGAG
>NC_089753.1:65789882-65849882 GCF_040412425.1 Macrobrachium rosenbergii
AAAATACAACACTAAAGTATTCAGAGGTGGTCCTTGTAACAAAGCCGTGATCTGGTTAAACTAAGGATCTCCACGTCTGGAGATTGAGACAGATGTCAAATTATGGGCCCAACTACGGCGCTGGCCTATACCTCCACCAATTCACAGGCCGTGATCCAACTGAGGCGTCTTGCCAGCATGCAAACTAATAACAGTCCAGTCTACCGTACCGTTGGACAGAGAGGTCCCTTGGCTATGGTAATCGGAACCAAGGGCGTAGCAGGATAAATGAATAAATCCTCAAGCTGCTGAAGGTAGTGGATCCAAAATAATCCTAAGTTCAGGATGCCAACAACGTAGCAGTCAACAGCAGCGGCCAAAATCAAGTAGAAACGCCCAGTTCAAGGTTCAGAACACAATTGTCCACCACTTCCTTCGGGACGTTGACAACCCTCATCTCCATGAGGTGGGAGCCAGAAAGCCGCACACACCCTCAAAACATGAAAGACAAAACGGTCGTTAGTGAAAAACGTAAACACAAGAACCACCCAGAGAAAACTACAATACATTGTGACAATAATTTAACATTTAAAATTAAAGCTAAGACAAATCAACTAATTAAATAATGACAACAAGATGACACCTCCTCTCCCAAAGAATTTTTTTTTTTCCAAAAAAAAATAAAGTAAATAATATTTCAAATTCAAATTTAAAAGTAAAATATAAAATAATCACCTATAACAAAAATAGTCAAACAACAGAAATAATGATTTCATAAAATCTGTGAAAAAAACAATTATATAATTAGAGCATGATACCAAAAACAAAATGAGGACGGTATAAAAGAACAAGGATGCAGCTCACAAGAAAGGCACTAACATAATAACAAGATTAACAAAATATCAAAAGTAACCCAATATCACAATACAAATTCAAAATATTACACAATACAGAAAACCAACACCAAACCACAGCTCCAAGGCTCACATAGCACATAATCAAGAGCTACATTGCTCCACCCGATTCCACATATTTGTTCATAGGCCATAAACTATTTTTACACACTTAATCTGCTTCACTTCATATCTCACATCGCTCATTGCAAAAATGTTCATGAACAAGAGCCACGACACCACCGCGTCAACACACTAAATCACTCATGTGCGTCCTACCGAGCAATAATAATACCTATAATGGACGACACAGAGAAAACCAGCACAGTTTTCCCTTGCGCAACCTGAACACGCAAAACTTTCGTAGCGTAGTTGGCGCCTGAAACACAGAATACCCGGATTAGTAGCTATCATTTCATTAAGTAAACTCTGATTAACACCTCAACTGCATAATCAATCACCTAACAGTGTCTTACCATGTCTCAACGACCATCAACAACCGCCTATGCTACTCATCAGTAGCATAAAACCATAATAATAATATCTGCAAAAGCGTATTCCAGAAATACCACCACCAACCCATTCTTAAAATTGGCCACTCCTTGCTACAAAATTCAAACGAGTACTATCTACCTTCTCACCTATGAAACTTAATATTAAACATAACCACCTACAGTCCCAGACATTTCATATGGAATTCCTGTAAAGAAAAATTAATAATACATACCCCATTATCCTTACAATAATTCATCTTTACTTCTAAGAATACAAACCCAACCACCTACCTCCAACAGCACACCAACAATCACAATTAGAATCGATACAGATAATACCTAATATCCGTAGAGCCTCGTTGTAACCCTACCCAACGCTGCGAGAGAGAACATCAGCCACTGCATTCTTTTTCCCGGTATATGAGAAAACTGCAAGTTCCATTTTGCAACATGATACTCCACCGCATCAATGTTGATTTTTATTTTGTATCTGTTGATGAATAGTCAATGATTATGATCTGTCATAATCTTTATTGGAGTTCCTAGGAAGATAGATAAACAGAAAAATGATTGATGGCCAAGATTAATGCGAAAAGCTTCTTCTCGACCGTCGAATATTTGCGTTGAGCAGAGGTTAATTTCTTTCGAAAAGAACGTCACGGGTGAGAAACGCCTGCTCAATGTTCTGTAATAAGACCGCTCCGGACACCGACGCTCACGGTATCAGTAAAAGCGAAAATGGGAGGTCGAAATCCGAGCCCTAAGAATGGGGAATCCGAGTAGTATCCCCTTCAAACTTCAAAAGCATTCTGCGCTTCCTTCGTCCAAATGAACGCGACCTCTTTTCAATAGGTTAGTAAGTGGAAATGATGTCAGGAGAAATTCTCACAAAACCGTCGATAATACCCTAGCAAACCTAAGAACTTCCTGACATCCCTTCGGCACTTAGGAACAGAAATCTTTTCAATAGCCTCCACATTTGCTTGTTTAGGGGTAACTTTACCATCTCCAACTACATGACCCAAATAAACAACCTTCGCTTTTGCAAATTCACTTTCTTTAAATTATTAACCACCAAACCAGCTTTCTTCAATACCTCAAACAATGCCTTTTAATACGCTTCCAAATGTGTGTCCCAGTCGTCACTATAAATAACAATGCGTCATCAATATAAACCAATAATAACCTTCTAAACTACACCAGCGTGTTCATTAATGAAAAGTGGCGGCGGCATTTTTCATACCAAACGGCATAACACGACATTGAAACAACCCTTGAGGTGTAACGTTTCGACAAAGGAACTTGCCAATAACCTTTTAACAAACCAAATTTACTTATATATTTAGACTTCCCCATGCGATCAATGCAATCTTCTATCCGTGGCAAAGGATAACTATCTGGTTTTGTAACCTCATTAACTCTCCTATAATCAAAACACATACGAAACTCTCCATCAGGTTTCTTAACTAAAGAAATACAGGTGACGACCAAGGGCTTTTGCTTGGTCGATCAAACCATGTTTTAATATATATTCCACCTCTTTGCAACAACTTCACTCTTAAAAGGATTTAATCTATATGGCGATTGTTTCACTGGCGTGTTATTACCAACATCCACGTCATGTTCTAAGACAGATGTTCGAAAATGGTACATCCGAAAACAATTCTTTATAATCGAACACCAACTTCTTTAGAGACCTACGTTTAAAAAACTCAAATGAGAAACTGAACTATCAAAATTTTTCAAAGAAGTTTTATTACCTGTTGGAAAGTTACCATCATTACCATATTTATCTTCATTAAATTCTTCCTCTGAAAAAGAATAAATATTATTATTACAATTTACAACCTCCCAACTGTTGCCACAGGAATGACTTTATCCCTTTCCTTATATTCCTTTAAAATATTAATATGGCAAAGTTGAAAGGGTTTCTCCGTTCAGGAGTTTCTACCAAATAATTAACCTCGCTTATTTTTTCAAAACTTTCCAGGGACCTGAAAATGAAGCTTTTAACGAATTACCTGGAAGAGGTAACAACATAAATACCTTGTCGCCTTCAGCGAAGTTACGAATTTTGGTCTTCCTGTCAAAGAAGTATTTCATTCTTCTCTGACTACACAACAAATTCTCACGAGCAAATTCCCAGGCCTTCGTCATTTTATCACCCAAATTAGTCAGATAATCTAATAAATTAATATCAGGAATGTCACCTTCCCATGACTCTCTTACAACATCAAGCAGACCCCGAACACAAAAAAATAAAAACCAAATTAAAGCAAATAAAAGATATGGTAATTCTTTGTCCCACCTGAGCCGTGACTTAGACAATATTTCCTAATCATCGATTTCAGAGTTTGATGAAACCTCTCCAGAGCACCCTGACTTTCCGGATGATAAGGAGATGAAGTCACATGCTTAATACCCAATTCTACCATTTTCTCCTTAAAATATTTGCTAACAAAGTTTGTACCACAATCAGATTGAACCACCATAGGCATTCCGAACCTAGTAAAAAAGTTAATTAATACCTCAACAATTTTTGCACTTTTGATGGATCGTAGAGGAATTGCTTCTGGATAACGGGACATTTTATCCATCATGGTGAAAATATACTCATTCCCACTACGAGTCCTGGGCAACGGCCCGACAACATCAATGATAATTTCCTTAAAAGGTTCAGAAACCACAGGGATGGGACATAAAGGAGCTTTTGAATAAAGTTTGGCTTACTGACCTTCTGACAGATACTACAGCTATTGACAAATTTCTTCACGTCGGATTTCAATTTGGGCCAGTAATAATCCTTAAGCAATTTCCCAGCTGTCTTGTGGATTCCGAAATGACCTGCCAAACCATTATCATGTGCCAACGACATCAAGCCAATCCTGTGAACATACGGAACCAATATCTGTTTTAAAACTTCATGTGCACTATTGCCAGCCTCTAGGCCTACTCAACCTGCAAAGAATGTTATTAATTATTTAAAACTTTGGGACAGTTAAATCATCCACTTGCCTGACTCAACAGGAAGGTCCCGGAATTTTGTTTCTGAGCTTTAATTAGCTCTTCCTTTGTCCAATTTGGAAGGTCTTTTGCAATATTCCTATCTACAACTAAAATTACTACCACTACTACTACTAATACTACGTTCTAAACTACTACAATCTACGTCTGTTGTTGACTCTGCAGCGTCAACACCACTAGCTCTAGAACGAGTAACGACAGCAATTTCACGATTCATTGAAATTGATCCTGTTTATTTTTATAAGCCACATCATTTCCTAACACAATATCTACATCTTTAACAGGAAACCTATTCACAATGGCCAACTTCAATATTCCTGAAAAAGATGGACATTTTAAATGGAAATTACCGATGGGATAGGACTCAACTGAATCGGGAAAGCCAGACAACAGAACAAACTCTTCAAAGTCATGGACAAAATCGCAAGGTAATGCCTCTCTTAAAATCAACGACTGAGTTGCTCCCGTGTCCCGCAAAATGCGAACCACCCTTTCTTTGGACGAATCCACAGACGAGACACTACCACGGACAAATACCTGTCAAAGCAATTGAGAGTCATTGTTCAGTCGTTCTCGTTTGAAATAAAATCTCTCGCTTATCAATGCCCATAACTGATCTACCCTTTAGCTTGTAGGGACTTTTAAAGGCAAAACACTGACTTTTTACATGCCCCTTTTATTACAGAAGAAGCATGTCATGCTTCTTAACCTTTCAGGATTATTTATGTTACCTCTGTCAGGAGAAACACGATTGTTATTAGCAGAAAATGATTACTATTATTCTGCCTCCTGGGCTGACTCCTATTAACATAATTAGGCCTAAATAAAACATTGTAATTATTATTATTATTATTATTATTATTATTACTCTGACTTTTTCTAACACAACCAGGCTTTATATTACTCATCACCCCTAACTCATTCTTATGTGACAGGTAATATTCGTCACTAGCAATGGCAACCTCCTGCAAAGTATCAATCTTTAATTCTTCCAAATGCACCTTCAACTTATCGGGTACACACCTCTTAAACTCCTCTACAAGTACCAATTCTTTCAACCTTCAAAATTGTCAACTTCTTTCGACTTTAACCAATCTTCAGCATATTGCCTCTTATAAATAGCAAATTCTACGAACGTCTGTTCCTTTCTTTCTGTAAATTCCTGAAACGCTGTCTATAAGCCTCAGGGACAAGCTCATGCTAAATTAGCACAATGGCTTTAAACATTATCATAGTCGGATGATAAACTCTCACCCAACGTAACATACACTTTCTGAGCCCTACCTATCAATTTACTCTGGATAAGTGTCGTCCAGTACTCTTGAGGCCACTGCAATTTAGCGGCAATCCTCTCAAATGAAACAAAAACCTGCTACATTACACTCTTTGAAAATGTGGCACAAATTTGAGTGCCTCTGACAAATTAATAGTAGGCGTCACCTCCTGGTTAAAAAGGGGAGAGGAAACAGGATCCATTAAACGCATTTCCCTCTCAAACTGCCTCTCTCTTTCCTCTGCCCTAAATTTTTCTATATTAAACTCTATTGTTTTTAACTCAATTTGTTTATTCAAAAACTCTACAGACACTTCCTCTTTGACTACCTTCATTTCCCCTCTGTCTTCACAGTTTTAACATAATCATATACCTTCAACAACAATAGGCCCTTCCTTACAGACGAATCAAATTCAATTTCCAAATGCTGAGCCACTTGCTCTAACTCAAGCCTATCCAACTGATTTAAAAAAATGTTGAAAACATTAATAAATAACATTTAAAAATAGTAGTACAGCAAGTTCTCTCTCTCTCTCTCTCTCTCTCTCTCTCTCTCTCTCTCTCTCTCTCTCTCTCTCTCTCTCTCTCTATTTAATTTCCTGAAGCCTGGAAACCCTTCCCAAAAGGCTTGGCCCTTTCGAAACAGGATCCACTCCTCCACAAGAAAAGGAAACCGAAATAGGACTTCTGTCCGATTTCCGTCCGCAGGAGGCGAAGGAAAATCTGCCTCCCGTTCCTTCGGGAAAGGATCGAAATTCTAGGGCATCCTCGTGGCGAGGCTCTTCCTCCACTATGACACAGAGAGAGAGAGAGAGAGAGAGAGAGAAAGAAATCTGAGATTATGCTACATCGTTCAAATATATTCTACAGCTTCTAACTATGCTTGTACTCACTTAACTGAAGTACTTGTATTAGAGAGAGAGAGAGAGAGAGAGAGAGAGAGAGAGAGAGAGAGAGAGAGAGACTCAAGGTTCTCATAAAGACCACTAGGGTTCCTGTTGTAAATGAAAGATCTTTGAGTCACAGCTAAAGAATCAGACAGAACTGAATTTAAATATACCTTTTCACCCCTTCTCTTCAATGAAAGAACTTTGCATATCATAGTCCTTAAAGACAACGACTTGCATGCTGAAATGCAACAGCGAAACTGCAATTAATCTTGCAGCTCATGTAAAAAATATGAAGGACAAGAAATGCCATAAAGAGCACAAATAATGATGATGAATACACACTGGCTTTAGTGGAATTACTTTATTTTCAAATAAGTGGGAATTCAAGAAGCATCCTTAAGTGGCAGCCACTCGAAATAGTTACTGTAGTTAATGAAGGAATGTGTAGTAGAATGCAGTGAAGTCTAATGAGATAAAATATGATGTAGTCATAGTTTGAGATTAGTGCTTATTTTTCCACAAATGTTTTTGACCTTGATGTATTCTGAAGGTCACGTGTCAAATTAAAGGTAAAATTTCACTTCGGGTACTAATTAATCCAGGCATAAAATAAAAAAATAAAAAAAACGAAAAAAATACTTTGGTTTAACAAGCGATATCCTGAAATAACCAGTCCTACATCACTCTACTATGCCTCAGCTCATAACTACTGAAGACTAGTTAACCAGCGGCTCCTACCTCTCTCTCTCTCTCTCTCTCTCTCTCTCCTCCACAGACAAAAATAAAAAATAGGATCACACGGCTTCTAAATATTACCACCATATATACCCACACTGAGAGACAAGCATATTCAGACTAAGAATAACTGAATAAACAATAAAAATAAGCTGCCTCTGATGATCAACTTAGTTTGACGTTCTTCGTGCCTTCATTAACAGCTTCGAATTTCCTTCAAATAAATAATTACCTATGAGAGAAAAGTAAATACTTAAAACAAAGCAAAGGGAATATATATACTACCATACCCCACTTTATCTGAGTTAATAACTCTGACGAAATTACTGACATTCCATACAGGAATGTTAATAAACGGTTCGCATCAACAAAATCAGCAATAAAATAAATAAAACGCAAAAACAAAACTGACAATTATTCACAAATCGTGCCTAGAAGAAAATCAATCGTCAATCATCAGTGATAATCTTGACGTGAAGAAAGTCTTTGAAAAAAGGCTGGACTCTCCATTACAGAAGCCGAAGAACACTAAAAAGAAAAAAAAAAGAAGAAAAAAAATATATATATATATATATCTATCTATCTATCTATCTATATATATATATATATATATATATATATATATATATATATATATATATATATATATATATATATATATATATATATATATATATATATATAATAAGTAAATAAAAGACCTGCGCCACCAATGCCACGCACGATGATTAATGAGGCACTTTCCAAGGACCCAGAAATCCTGCCCCGGATTAAAATAGTTATAACCTTCGTAAAGGCTATAAAATATGAACGTCACGAATAGAAACATGGAAGATAAGCAATGAAACTCTTCCTTCTAAAATCATTATGGTTTCAGGAAGCAAATGTGGTTTGAGACCGAAATATCGCCACTGAAATGCAGCATACACAGGAAACGCGAGTAAACTCACAGAAAAACCTGCATAAAAACATACGTAAAAAACAACGTCAAAAGCAAGAAACTATCTACAGCACTCACCTCATTTCATCATGGTATGAGGATCGATCCGTGGCCTGATCGCTCCAATCACCTGCCAAGAGAACGAAGAAATTATATTTGACAATCAAACCATGTGGCAAATAAAAGCATGAAAATTCTTCCAAAACTGAGCCAAATGAACAACACAAGGGATCTCTGATATGTCGAAAATATTTTTACCTTGAAATGTTCAAATCTCAATGTCGAAGGAAACAGTACTTCATACAGATCACGCAGTATTTTCCTGATAAAGTAGGAACACATATCAGCAGAACTGTTCTGACTAAGACAATATTCGTAAGTGGTGAATAATTGACTGATTGACTGCCATTTTACTGGCGTCACTGTGACGAAGCTTGAAATAAAAATTTAACCAAGTACGTTAAGAGTTAAAGGTGCCGTCCATCTTGGAATTGAAATCATCTGATAAACCTCCAGTGTTCCCTATCCACTGACGGAAAAGTGCAAATAAGCAAAAAGTCAATTCGAGGCGCTTTGGAGCCAAAGTGCCTTTGGGTGACGTTCAGCCTTTTGACACCTGTCACCCTCAGCACTTCTTGCCGGATTTGGGTTGAGAGAGAGAGAGAGAGAGAGAGAGAGAGAGAGAGAGAGAGAGAGAGAGAGAGAGAACTCGGAGTGATGACCTCCAGATGGAGGGGGTTTCCATGATATTGTGTCTATTAAGTTTGAGTTAATATTTCAGTCAATCGTTATTTATACGAAGCAGTCTATTTCAATAATAATAATAATAATAATAATAAAAGTGTTCTCTTAAAATTAAAAGGAATTAGCACTAATTTAATTAACAGCTGTTTAAAAGAATCAAGACAGGAAAGGCTCTCAAATCCAAAGGCAGGGTTCTTTTAGTACAAGACGAAATGATAAGGCGAAAACTGAGGTAAATTATAAGTGCTACGGATTCTCTTCAAAGCGGAAACGTCTAGAAAGACAGTCATGTAAAATTCCATCAAACGATATCAAATCAAAGTCTCTAGTGCAGTTTATGAAAATATTATTTCATCCCATCTTATATCACTTGAAAGGTCTCTGAGTGGATGTTATGAAAATGGCAATTTAAAACTTGTCTAATCTGGTAGAGTGAGGTCAAATGTGTCAACAAAGGACGTGTCCAAACTCATTTTATGCCGTGTAATAGGACATACATAGAGGGTGGAATATAACACGGCCCTGGGGCGGGGGCGGGGGCGGGTGGGGGCGGTGTTAATATAAGACATCACTTGGTTATAAAGAAACACTTGCAGCTCAGGAGCGAATAAGGTGAACTGACACTTAACGTTTCAATAAACAACTTTGTTATAGCCTTTGAAATATACTCCAGTTATACCATTTGACTGATATTTTAAATTATAATTCCCTAGAGTACTTTTTAGAAGAAACATGGCCATGGTAATGCTTTACTTATTATAAAAAGAAAACAGTTGCCGCCATTTACTTATTACTAGAAGAAAATTCGCCCCCTAGTTACATAACAAATCAAGTATGAAATGAGCATTAAAGTAAGCGTCTCTTCGTAAGTATTGCTATTTTCATAAATACTGAGAAGAGTTTCAGGCTCAGTCATCCAATCTCAAGAAGAAATTAACAGCCAACTTCGTCTGTACCACATGTTGCCTTCCCCTTCCTCCTCCTCCTCCTCCTCCTCCTCCTCCTTTACTGCTTCTCCTCTCTTTTCTACATCTTTTCCTCTATTTTTCCTTCCTTATCCTCTTTTTATTCCTCACTTTTCTGCTTCTCATTTTTCTTCTCCTCCATACATTTCTTCATTGCCTCCTTTCTATCCTCATACCTTTTCATTTTTGATCTCTCTCTCTCTCTCTCTCTCTCTCTCTCTCTCTCTTCCATTCCTCCATTTTTCCTTCCCATTTCAACTTCTCATCCACTGTCTTTTTTCCCATTCCTCTTCATCCTCCTCCCCCCCCCACAACCCTTTTCTTTTTCTGCCTCTTTATCTCTTTCCATCTTCTCCTCCTGCCCATCTTCCTCCTCCTCCTCCATTATTCACCCCCCACCTACTTCCTCTCTCCCTCCATCACTCCTCCTCCTCGACTGTCAACTTTTGGGAATAAATCAATAAATGAAATTTTGCCAGAATCTTTTACATTTTCAGTCGTTCCGATTTTGTTGTTCATGAGGAACTGTGGTTTGATAGATAGAATATAAAAAGAGGTAAATAATAAAAGCACGAAAACAGAGCGTTTGTCGATTTTAAGTTTAAATTTTTAAAAATATTACTCAGCTTATTGCAAATTTTAATTGACCTTTTTAGTGTAGAAGCATGAGTAAATGTAAATTTATTTATTGTGTGTTTGTGTTACAGTGTGAGAACGTGAGCCTATATGGTATTTTATCCCAGTCCTTCGGGCCAGCGCTATAAGAGCTGAAAGTCAGCTCAGTGGTCTGGTTAAACTACTTTCATACTACTTCTACTCCAGGAAGAACCCCAGTAAAATTCCGTCTCGTCATGGCCACGAATCTGGCTATCGGGGCGTCACCTCCACGGCGAAGAAGCCCCAATACAGGTTGTTATTTATTGTTACAACACATTCCATCTTCATGAGCGTTGTGTCACCGTCACACTTCTTCTGAAGGGGATTTTAAAGGGAGGAGAGGAAGGGGGTTATGAACGAAGGGTTAGGGAGGGATGGCAGCCCATTCTTGCCTATAACTGAGAAGAGCAGTGAGTGAGGCGGTTAACTTCTTTTCACATTTTGGACGGAAAGAGGCGCAGCCTCAGCGTATCGCTAAGCGACATGAGTTTGGGGGGTGGGGTCATCTATTTAAAAATGGTAATAGAATAATGTGTTCTTTAGCCTTCTATTTCTTTGGTGCTTATGTGCTTATAAAAGGTCATTTTAAAAATCTAATAGTCTATTCTTAAGCGGTTATGATTAAGTGGTAACAAAATAATCTACTTTCCAGAGTATTGGAACAGGCTTTTAAAAGTGCTAATTTAAGAGCTTATTCTTCAGCGTTTATGAAGGGTCTTTTTAAAACGCTGTTAGATTAGCCTGTTCTTTAGCGTTCCCGAATGCTGTTTATAAATGCCACTGTAATTCCAGGATTACAGATTTCCTGACAGTAAGTGTGGAAAGAGGTGACCTGAAGGGTGCTACACAGCGACTGGGACAGAATACTGCCTAGTCTTCATATATATATATATATATATATATATATATATATATATATATATATATATATATATATATATATATATATATATGTGTGTGTGTGTGTGTGTGTGTGTGTATGTATATATATATATATATATATATATATATATATATATATATATATATATATATATATATATATATATATATATATATATATATACACACACACACACACACACATATATATATATATATATATATATATATATATATATATATATATATATATATATATATATATATATATATATATATATAAGAATGGACATTACAACACCACTCATTCCTCATACTCAGAGAGAGAATAGACTGGTAGAATAGGCCCACATCAAAAGATGAGGACAGCCGACATGCAGTAATGCCTAAACCTATTACAGAGCATATGGGTGTTTCAGCACCCATAAATACCGCCAAATAACTCCTCAATTCCCAAGGTACCTCATAAACAGATCTCCCTGTAGACAGGCCGCTAGAATTTTTTCGGCATTGGCTAGAGAGCAATTAGTGGGAATAATTCATGGGGGCTCTTTCGTGTGATTTTGGGGCCAGAAGATCGGTATGTGGGAGCTTATAATGTGACATTACGGGTATGGAACATCAGCACATTAATATTCCCTGAGATTCACTAGTTAGTGTCTCTCTCTCTCTTAATGATGTATTGAAGCAGTAATGGCTTGTGATAATTTATTTCTACAATGCATTTATTCATTTAGTACACCTTTGTAGATATATATATATATATATATATATATATATATATATATATATATATATATATATATATATATAAATATATGTATATATATGTATATATATATACGTGTGTATATATGTATATACATGTTATATATGTATATATATGTATATATATATATATATATATATATATATATATATATATATATATATATATATATATATATATATATATATATATATATATATATATATATATATATATATATATATATATATATATATATATATATATATATATATATATATATATATATATATATATATATATATATATATATATATTAGTAGCAAGACTTCGCTAGAAAATTGCTGCCTTTTTCTTTTGCTTCTTGTCTGCCGATCGATATTTTGCACGGTCAAAATACAAGGGATTAAACCGATTGTAGGCCACTCCCTTTAAGTAGATAATTTCTAATTTCCGAGGCAAAAGTGAATCTGTCTGGTTGTCCTTTTCAGGCAAAAAACACCTGCGGGCATCAGCTGAATATGTTGGACGTGCCCCCTTCCCCATAGGAGGAGATAAAAGCGGAAATCGGACCGAGGTTCTCTCTCAGACGCGCGCTGGACGAGAGGGTGTGAAGAAGTCCCCCAAACCACCGCCATGCCCTGGCCCAACGATGCCCTTAGCTCCTAACCACGTGGCCTTTCAAAGTATACTTTTCCTCTGTGAACTCCGGCCACCTCCCACGTGTTCCCTTGGCTGCTGGCCTGACCGATGACCCACTCCATTTGCTTGGCGTAGCTTGAAGTTCCCATTGCCTTGCCCTTTATTGAAGCCCCTGCATCTTACCACGTGGAAGAAAACTCGCCCTCGGAAATCACAAGTCATCCACGTACCGCTTTCTGCGCTGGAACTAAATCTGCCTTACGGTAAAGTGCTCTGGAAGACATCCATTCAGTCACGCTTTTCCTTGTAACATTTACTTAATTTGAGTACCAGTAATCACCGAATCTCTTGTCAAATGTCCATGCTCCTCGAGTATCGGCAGTGCTAAGCCATTACTAATTCATTGAAGCCCCTTGGCACCCTCAGCAGCTTCGAATTCATTATTCTTTGCCTATTTTCATTACTGGTGTATAATGTGCATATCTCTCATTTCAGAGGACCCTATATCATGGAATCCTCTTTGACTGTGTCTGAATCCCCTCAGTTTCATTCATCCTGTAGGAATCCCCTTCAGGATCAATAATCTACTTGCATTCCTCTTTCCGTACTAATGTTATTTATGTAAATACACTCCTGTAAGTTTGCCCATGTGTCTACATAATATTCTCCTTCAGTAGTAAGAACCTTACGCTCATATGAAATTCCCCCTTTTTTTCCCTCTTGTTTTATGTTTCCCTGGCCCCACGAAGTCGGAATCACAAGGCTAAATTATCTGAAATTGTTACTACCTATCTCACAGAGAATATTTCAAACTAAATTTCCAGGAAAAACATAATATATATATATATATATATATATATATATATATATATATATATATATATATATATATATATATATATATATATATATATATATATATATATATATATATATATATATATATATATATATATATATGTAACGAGGACAGAATTAACACCTTTTGAAGGTGTAATGAACGTGCTCCAACGACCTTTATTCATGAAACGGAGGCGCATGAACGTTCGGGACTGGCAACACTTACTTCTATTTTCTCTCTCTCTTCTCTCTCTCTCTCTCTCTCTCTCTCTCTCTCTCTCTCACCGTATCACCTCTCTCTCTCTGTGTGTATCGCCTCTCTCTCTCTCTCTCTCATCGCTTTCCAAGTTCACCCACCCAATCGCACTCATTCTCACCAAATCAACTAAATGGACCATTTAAAGAAACGCAATAGTTTCTACAAAAATAGGTTTATTATTCAAATAACCCAACAAGAAATGAATAAAATAAAGCAAAGATTAAAATGCATAATAAATGAAATATCGAGTTAGATAACTAAACTCTGAACTGCAAAACACTTCTGATTAAAGAAGTCTCAATATGGCTAATAGCCTGAAAATATCCAAACTCACACATACTCCCCAAATCAATAATTAGTCATGTCAAAACCAGTCTACCACATGTTATTCGAAACAGTCCACACTGTCCACCGACATCTGTCCACAGACATCTGTCGGAAGAATTAAACATGATAGAAAACTCCCAAAAATATATGAAATGCAAAACACAATAATGGAAAGTGTAAAATGCATAGCCAAGATATGGCAAACGTAACATGACAAAATAATAATATAAAAGAGGTATGAATATTCATATTAAATCTCCCACACCAGTTCAAAAGTTCATAATGATTAGAAAATCATGGTAAAAAAATCACAAGTTCAATTTTCTCCCATAAAAACAGAGATTTCAAAGTCTACCTTATCTGCCGATTCAAAGCCTGATCCTCTCCAAAGCTACGTCTAGACAACTGCAGTTCTATCACGTTAATGAACGATCAAACTCACTTTTAGGGCAGATTTGTTGGCACAATCTAGATCAAATTAACGACGTACTCACGAATATACATAACACTTCGGAAGATCACCTGACCGCAATATTGCTGAGGAATCAAACTATTTGCTGAACACAAAGATTTTACCTCGAGTCTCTCTGACCTACTTCCATCTGACTCCATAAATTCTTTCATCACATCTTAAAGCATTGAAGCTATGAAATGCATATATGTGTCCTTTAAAACTTGTAGCAGCCATATTTTCTGAAATATATATGTAATTGCTCGCGAAGGTGACCTTTGAAAAGTAGGGTCAGCTATTCGAGGGTCCATTTTGACTATTCACAGTATATCGGAAAATGCTGAACCATTCGCATACCACAGGGAGTCGCAGAGCTCCTTGGTGACAGGACACGGACAGTGAAAATGCAGTTTCAGCTTAGAACATTCTAGAAGAGGAACCGGTTATAAATCCGGATTTAAAAAGAACAATTGTGCACGAGTATCTCATGACGCCTTGAAGTACAGAGGGCGTGTCTTTGTCGAACATTAAACTTGGTTATGTCATGAGTGTGTTCATTTGTGCATTGCATAATGAATATAATGGAAGGGATCGTTGAACGATTGGGCACAGGATCCGTTATTTGTTTAACTGAGCATGTGAACATGCAAAACGAGAAGCAGCAGACATGGGGGCTGTTTTCCAGAGGATTTTGTGAAGTGAGTACAACTCATAAACATTTTAGACTTTACTTTCAGAACTATGAGCACAGACGTTACCCCTGTGGCAGTGATATTTTGTGTTTCTGCAATTTTTTACAGTTTCTGGTGTTTTAATATAACGTTTGTTCTTTCACAGGTATTCCTCTCTCCTTCCTTCACGTCCCTCTTCAAGGATGGGAGTGGTATGACATTAGTGAAATGACCTGATTCCATTAATTGACCTATTTATGATCTGAATGACTGATGAATTATTTTCTGCATTTCCTTAAGTAATTTGGAGTTTATGATTTTGGACCTTGTTTCCTTAGAAGAATTTTGATAGATATGTCGAATCATTCGTTTTCATTCTTCGTAATTTTTTGGAAGTTATTTTCGTTATTTTTGTCATTAAAAGGTTTAGTTTTGTACTTAGTATTTCATTCCAGTGGTCCTTAGATTTTAGTTAGGAAAGGTATAACTTATGTTGTCGGCTCACGCTCCACACTATCACACAATACCTTAGGAAATCAGAGATACCAACCTCTGTTCATAGAACGGAGACTTTAAATAAAGTATAGGCTCAGGATTGGCCTTTACACACACACACACACACACACACACATTTATGTTTACACACACACACACACACACACACACATATATATATATATATATATATATATATATATATATATTTATATATATATACATATATATATATATATATATATATATATATATATATATATATATATATATATATATATATATATATATATATATATATATATATATATATATATATATATATATATTATATATATATATATATATATATATATATATATATATATATATGTGTGTGTGTGTGTGTGTGTGTATGTATATATATATATATATATATATATATATATATATATATATATATATATATATATATATATATATATATATATACTATAAAATATACGATTTGATGAAGGCAGAAGCCAATTATATGAGACCAAGGGCAGATGGAGAGGCATTGGTGGACAATCAACAGCTTTTATTTTGTTTGACGGCGTTTTGCAATAATCCATTGCATTTTCAAGGCTACAATGACACAATTTTGTTTAATAGAAAAGGAACGTCACTACATAAAATTATAAAGATAAAAATAAAGAAAATATATACATTTCTTAAAATATCTTAAAACAAACCTACCCAGTACATGGGTAGAAAGTGACTGAACAGAAGAAGGTAAAACTAGTCGAAAGCAACAGAGCAGCAGAGGAATTACAGAATAAGCAAAGGTGTGGAAAACGTCTGGGCATTTAACGAGGGAACGAGTGCTTTCATGAAAACTGACTCTAAAGTTGTAAGCTCGTCCTCGTGTTAGCCTAAGGCTATTATTTCAAAGTTTTTCATATCAATCTGCGTTTTGGAGATTGCAGAGTGATTTCTTATATTTGATAATTCAGGCCTGGACAATTTGTATCCGTCCTATAACTGGCGCCATGATGACTACAGACACGGACTTTCAGTAGCCGTCTCGTACATCCAACGTAGGTTCCCAGCTCGCACTTGGGTTTTTCAGAATAAGTTTAATATTTACAAACGGATATTCTTTACTAATGATCTTTATAACTTTTTTGCAGAAATCATCGTTGAACAGGAAGTGAAATTCAGCGTAGATTTCAAGTTTGGGAACATCATAAATGACACGTGGCTCACTAAAATTCATATCCAACAACTTTTTCAAAATTCTGTAAAAGTGTTTTAGAGGAAACAATTATTTCTAAAAAAACCTGTCAGAACTCAATTTCGCTGTGGAAGCCTTGCCAAGACGGTGTCAGAGTAAGGGCCTTGTGGAGGAGTGTAAAAATAGCATTTAATATAAAATTAAAATGACAAGGACTGTAAAAATTAGTACCCAACCCAGTAAAGGTGCTCTTCCTCTATATACTGGTATGCAAATCCCTCCCTTTCCTGGACCTGCATATTTCAAGGGACTCTGATTGCTTCATGTGTAAATAAATTCACTGTAATGTAACAATTGACTCATTCCTTATGGCGACCTTCCATTCTGTTATCAAATTGGTACAGTAAGGTCAGTTCTTCACTTTAACCACTACTTTGTTGACGGCTTGGTGTTCTCTGTTGGCCCATCCGGCAGTAATTTAATATAAACCTCCCTTTCATCCTCCAAACAGACCCAATCTGTAACAAAGAATATATATATATATATATATATATATATATATATATATATATATATATATATATATATATATATATATATATATATATATATATAATATACACACACAATATATATATATATATATATATATATATATATATATATATATATATATATATATATATATATATATATATATATATTTAATACATTGGCCATGTGTCATAGGTATTGAGACCTGTGCCCCACTGGCTTTGGCCTAAGAAACAGGAGATCAGCACCTGCCCTATGAAAATAGAGGCCCGGGAGGACTTTAACTTATATATATATTGTATATATATATATATATATATATATATATATATATATATATATATATATATATATATATATATATATATATATATATATATATATATATAGATGTAGTGGTGTAAGGAAAAAATTAGATAGGAAAGCATAAAGAGAAAAGAGAGGATAGAGAGAGACAGAGAGAGAAAATAGAAAAGAGAGACAGAGAGAGAAAGAATAAAGAGAGACAAGATAGAGAACAACAAATAAGCCTTGGTTGTTATGTATTCCAAGACTAAAAGTGCTGAGTACGTAAACCGCGAGAAACCGTCTTGCACGAACTCAAAACAGTGAGCGAGTATATCACGCCCAGGCCCATAAAACCGATCGTAAAATCAGGAAACTGTTCCCTCGGGATTTAGCTGACTCAGGATTACTCAGCACCTCGTCAGAAGCTAACATTCCAGCCATATCTATAACCCCGCCTTCAACAGGAAGCTTTTTCATGGAAATTCCATGAAAAAGGGGCTGGACAAAGTGAAGCAGTTCAACACCTCTCCAATCAAACATTCTAGGGAGGAGTCTTTTACACCTCCTCCTAAGATCATTTCCAATCAGATCCTCTAAGGAGAGATTTTAACAACACCCTCCACAGTCCTTCCCAATCAACTATTCGAGGAGAGGCCTTACAGATAAAATCTTCCAATGGGGAACTGAAAAAGGAGGAGTTGTAAGATAACAAGAAAAAACGAGGGGTTCCAGAGAAGCCAGAAGCCAGAAGAAGAGCATTCGAGTCCCAATCCACCATCAAGGGAAGACATAACTTCCCCTTGCTTTTGTGCTCCCCAAACAGACTTAATTGAACTGTCTAGCAAGAGTGATTTCAAGATAGTAACTATAACCATAAATTGTACCTAAGTTTGTAGTTAACTTTCATCATTAAAGAAAGAAAAACTGTTTTAGGTTCCATTACGCCTTTCTGAGAGATATAATTATTTTAATATAATTCCCTTCGAAATAACAGGCTCGTAAGGGAAATTAATATGTCGGGCACGACATAATTTGGTGGCAGCTAAATTGGATCCAGAAGGCGAGATGAAACAAACAGACATTAACAGAAATATCAGTGCAATTACTTAAGTTACAGTGAAACGAAAATCTACAAAACAAACTTAGATTTTACAACGGCGAGCAAAACTTATATGAAGAAATAAAATCCTGCAATAGAGCGTCAAACAGAAGTGAACATAAACAGTATTGGTGCACCACAAAGAAGCAAAACATATAGAACGATTAACAAAAACAAAGTGAGCCAAAATATCGACAGCAATAACAAGCAGCGAGTGTGTTTAATAAACTGTCGCTACGAAGATAACAGAAACAATGCAGAGTGTGTTTCAATGAAGCTCCGAAGGCGGCAACAAAAGAAAAACACAACTTGATGGTTTCACAATAACAACAACCTGTAAGTTATCAAGAAAATGAAATTTACTGTTCTTCTCTTTAAATGTGTGAAGAAGTGACGAATCTTTAACCCTTAGGGGACGGCATTATTTATCAATGTGCAGCACCCCAGACCGGGGAACCTTTGAGGTCGGCAAAATAAAAAAAAAATTACATCAATGGAAAGAGAATGACATGTACATTCACACTGTATAAATAAAAAAATTCTAAAAATTTTCCCTACCTTCTGCCAGAAGTTGAAAATGACTATTTACAACTCCTTGTGGGGCCTCATTTACAAGACAATCGTAAATTTTACCAACTTATATATGTTTTTCTAATAAATAAGTTTTTTGATTTTTGTAAATTATTATTACTGCTCACACAATATCAAAACAGATAAGAAATAAAAGCTGAAAATAATAAATTTTTTGCATATTTGTTGTAAAATATTGAGGAAGACAAAAAGTTTACGAGAAGGAAGATTCAGTAACTTTTTTTACTTTTACATACTTTTTCTAATATTTCTTTGCAACTTTCTATGTAAAATTACATTTACAACTGACATACTATCGTAAAAAGACAAAAACAAAAACAACAGCAAAACTTCGTATATTTACAAAGCAAATTTACAAAAGACTCATGAGACAGAGAGATGCAACCTTCCCCTTGAAGTCGTAAGCATTACTGATACTGGCCCAACTCACGCCTATATAAAAGTTGCCATTAGTGAATTTATAGCATATAGAAGTATTGCACCTTTGTTTCGAATCATTATTACCATAACAGTGGTGTGTAATTTGCTTCACACTGAAGTGCAATCCGTCCACCTCCCCAAACCTGTTTTACTTCACACTGAAGCTCAATCCGTCCACTAAGGGTTAAAGTTATATAGAGAGAAGATTATTTAACATCTCTTTACCAAATTGAAAATTAAGGAAACTCTCTCTAGTGAATTCATTTTTTTGCGTAATTACCATTATTACTCTCTCTATGATAACTATTTGTTTAGTAAATAATTTAGATAGGGAAATACTTATTTTTTTTCTCACTTGGTTGGTGATAAATATTTTGAGTATTTATATGCAATTTTGTGTACTCATTGTGATGAATTTTTTTATGATATGATGCCCAGTTTCACATAAGATTTTTTTATGTGTATTTGAATGATTGCTTTGAAGGATTTATTTTATTTTTGCACTTGAACTCAGTTTAAGAATTTAATTTTTTTTCACTGTTATATTTTAAGAGTTTCTTTTATTTTATCGAACTGTGTGCATAGTGAAAATTTTTTTTTACAAATGAGATACACAATTTGAATTATTTTTTTTTACAATGCAAAGAGTTTTTGACGAATATTGAACACAGTTAGCCATTCTCCATACAATTTAAGACTGTCGACACTCTGACGTAGCCGAATTCCAAGAATAATTTCCCACTCAACTTTAGTGCAAGGAAATACTAACAATAATAACACAACTAACCAGAAACAAAATAATGTTAATAATTCTAATATCACTAACAGTAATAATAATAATAATAGTAACAATATTAATAATAATCGCACATTCCAGTTTCGCAATATGAATCAAGCAGCTGTAATAACAACAGCCACACGCTTCTGTGGGAGGTTGGATGATTCAAATCCTGACAAAAGTCGACTCAAATCTTATACAGTAAATCATTGGCTCGCAGATGCAGATAGTCGCATAAGGGGGAATAACAGATGAAAGAGCTAAAATAAATGAAGCCTTGCTTCTCGTAAGTTCAGAACATGGTGATGCCCACAAAACTCTGAATTCCACAAGTTTTAGCAAACTTAATAACTATGCAGAATTCAAAGAAATTTGTTTATCACTCTGGGAACCAGTAAATAAGACTGACAGTTTATATAACATAACTAGATTCCTTAACCCGCAATATAAAACAATAGCTAATCTGTATGCAAGTGTTGAGAATGCAATAGATAAAATAACAGAAGACTTAAAGAAAACAGGCATTACCATAGGAGATAAGACACAGTTTGGTGATAATGTCAATAATTTAGTTGATCTAAGACATGTTTTGAATTACTTGTCATTTGGAACAATATATAATGCCCTTGGAGAAGAGGAAAAGAAGGCTTTCAGAAAAATAAAAATTGATCCAAAGAAAGACAGCCTTCAAACATTGAAAACGATGAGAGAAGAAATACAAAAGAAAGAGATAAATCTATCCAAGGAATCTGTAGGAACAACAGAAGCACAAAATGAAAGGAAAAGCAGAAATAATGATCCTACTTTTAAAATGAATACTAAGTTCTATGATAATTCCAGACAAGTAGGGAATAGACCAACTACCTTTCAAGGAAAATATGCCCAAATACTAAAAGAAAATGGAATCCAAACCAGAAAGGAAGATATAATCAAACAAAGAGTGGTCCTCCCAAACCTTATAAATATGGTC
Organism: Macrobrachium rosenbergii; assembly: GCF_040412425.1. Classification (NCBI taxonomy): domain Eukaryota; kingdom Metazoa; phylum Arthropoda; class Malacostraca; order Decapoda; family Palaemonidae; genus Macrobrachium; species Macrobrachium rosenbergii. The sequence goes on from NC_089753.1 coordinate 65,811,667, forward strand.
AACACTCAAACATAAATAATTCAACCCAAGTGAACTATTCCGCTCAAGAAGCGAGACCAAAGACTGCCTGTGAAAAATGCGGGTATACAAATCATTCTACAAACGAGTGCAGAAGGCCTAGAATCTGCACGATTTACAAGAAAGTAGGACATTTAACCAGGAATTGCTGGTTCGGAACACAAGAAGGAAAATAAAGAAGTAGTTGAATTAAGCAGCAATCGCTCAATATCAATTAAGTCTTCAAGTCAATGACAAATTATCCCTACACATAAGACAGCAAGAAAGTCCCTTCAAGAAGATAATCTAAAAACAGAAGAAGTAGCAAAATGGGGGAGTGAAGGTTCATCCGCATTTTCCTATTTGCAGAGTAAAGAAGTTGTATTTTCCATGGACGAAGAAAAATTAACCAGAAAGGATTTACCTATCATTAAAGTTCCCATAAATAAAAAGATATGCACTGTGCTTATGGATTCAGGCAGTACTGTAAGCATAATTGATAAACACATATTAACTAAATATTTAGGCGTTAAAGAAACGCTAATCCAGGGTCAAAGCAGAATAATAAAAGGCGTAGCAGGTAAACAGATTAAAAATTTAGGAAATGTGAACTTAGAAATAGACATTTCGTCACATAAATCTGGTGAAAGTTTAATAGTTCTAGAAGACAGATTTTTCCCCGCACAAGTATTGTTCTCATTTAATCTAATGAAGAGATGTGGAATCATCCTGGACTGCAGAGAAGGAAGAATTAGCCTGAAACAGGATAATCAAAGGAGCTTATGCTTTACGCTTGAAGAAGAAAAGTTTCACCCAAATCTGATCAATTTGTCTGAGGCGGCTCCGACAAGCGAGAAAGACATACATAAAATAAATTACCACCAAGGGAATAATCAAGATAAAATGGAAAAGGATAGAAAAGAGGAATTCCCACAATTACAGAATAGAAAACCAAGAAGAAGTGCACATCAAGAGATTATATACTCCGAGGAAAGAAATGACTCAGATATAAACAATGGTGATCACCGAGATTCTGAATATAACGAAAAACAAGGCGCCTATGCTGAAAACTATACAGAGATAAATACCGATAGCTATATCAATGTAGTAAGAGCTTGTGATAATGAAGGAAAATTATTTAAATGAAGTATTGTTATTAAATAAAATAAATAAAGTAGATATAAATAATGTAATAGCAGTAACTGAAGAAGCTAGTGAATATGCAGAACCTTGTTAGTTTGCAGATATAGAAGATGAAGAAATATGTTGCGTAAGCACTGTTGATGATAAAGTACAATCCATACTTAATAGACAAGTAATTTTGCATCCAAAATGTTTAACAAAAATACATTTAAGGGGAAAAGAAGAAACGGAAGTTAAAGACGTTCTGTTATTAAATGAAGAATTGCCAAATTTTGTCAGAATGGATAATTCCTTAGTCCACATGAAGGGTAATACTTGTGAAATTTATGTCCAAAACTACTCAGATATCAAACTAACACTATATGTAGGCATTGTCTTTTGCAAAGGAATACCTATTAACAATCCTTTACTAACACTGGAAGAAAAAGCATTTTTCTCTGTAACTGGTCAAAGGTCTGAATTAAACAAAGAGATGAATAAAACAGATTTCCCAGAAAACAAGAATAAATTAATTCAAGTATTAGAAAAATACAGAGATGATGGAGCAAAACCATACTTTATTCCTAATTACAGATTACCAGTAAGCCAAAGACCCAAAGTTGATGATTTGATAGAAGAAATGAAGAAAGATGGGGTAGTCATTCCTTCCAAATCTCCATATAATTCTCCATTGCTACTTGTTCCAAAGAAAGATGGAAATTGGAGACTTGTGATAGATTATAGAAAGCTAAATTCCAACACCATCCCAGATAGAATGCCAGTGCCAGTAATTCAAGATATGTTAGCTCAATTAGAGGTGCAAAAATATTTTCATCCTTAGATTTGCTGAGTGGATATTATTTAAGTACCTTTTAGACGAAGAGTCGAAACCAAACACAGCCTTCAGCTCACATAAAGAACATTTACAATTTGAAGTCATGCCATTTGGACTCACTTCGGCTCCTTTAACTTTATTAGATTAATGATGTAAATTCTAGAGACCTGGAAAATGTTCCAGTTTACCTACTGTAGATGACGTTATCATGTTAGGTAAAGATTTAGAAAGTCACCTCAAAACTTTAGAAATAGTCCTAGAAAGATTAAGAATAGCAGGACTAAAAATCAAATTAAAGAAATGTCAATTCTTAATGAAAGCTTTGGAATCCTTAGGTCATGTAATTAGTGAAGATGGATTGCGCATGCAAGCAGGCAAGATAAAGGCAATAATTGATTATCCAGCTCCTACAAATTTGAAAGCATTGAGACGATTCCTGGGAATGGTAGGTTACTATAGACCTTTCATTAAGGGTTTTGCTACAATAGCCAAACCATTAACAGAATTAACAAAGAAGGATGTCAAATATTAATAGAATAAAGAGCAAGAGACAACCTTCCAAACGCTAAAGAGTAAAATGAAAAGGAATCCAGTATTAGTCTACCCAGATTTCTCCAAAGACTTCTACTTAGCCTGTGACGCCTCAAGTACAGGGCTAGGAGCTGTGTTACTACAAAAGGACAAAACTAGAATGAGGGCAGTATATTATGCCAGTAGAGTCTTAAATGCAGCAGAGAGAAATTATAGCACATAGAAAGGGAATATTTAGCATTATACTGGGGATTAAAGAAATTTAGGCACATACTTCTAGGGCATAAAGTCAATACTTACTGATCACAAGCTCATTTTTGATTTGTTTAAGAAGAGAACTTTTACAAATAACATGAAGTTCAATAGATGGTTCATTAGTATGTTAGAATTTGCTCCAGAATTCAGATATATCCCAGAAAATTTAATACACTAGCAGATGCATTATCCAGATCCCAAGAAGAAACAGAGAAAATGTATTGCCACTAATACCTTTTTGTTTTAGCTGTCAAGTAGTAGACTTAGACTTAGAAAGAGTACAAATACAACAAGGAAAGGATACAGAAATCAGGCAGATAATTTTTTATTAATGACAGATGAATCTTTAAAACCTGATTTTGTATTGATAATGGGTTATTGTATAAAGACCAACAGAGAAGAATGGTTATTCTCGTCTATACATCCCTAAAACACTAATCAGAGATGTTTTAGAACTAACCCACTCATAGAAGTTAGCAGGACATCCAGGAATAAAAAGACAAGTAGAATCATAACGAGAAATTATTTTTGGCCACATTGTAGTGAAGATGCCAAGAACTTTGTACAATATTATGTAGTTTGTAATAAAAATAAAGAAAACGTAAATCCAAAGGTTCTACTTGAAAAATATCCATCGGAACTTAACCCGTTCCAAGTCGTATCAATGGACTTTTTAGGTCCATTCCCTACGACCGTTCGATGGAATAAACAAATACTAGTCTTTCTAGACTATATAACAAGATATGTAGAGATTGTACCAGTAAGAAATAGATGCAATTACAGTAGCAGAAGCTCTTAAATCTAGGATTATCACAAGACATATCCACATGTTCTTCTTTCTGATAACGCATCTGAGTTTACTAGTGAACTTTTAAGAAAATTATGTGAATTTATGAGATAAATTATTATATATATATATATATATATATATATATATATATATATATATATATATATATATATATATATATATATATATAATTATATTATATGAGGTAAATTTTAAGACAGACAGACAGAACAAAAACAAGAACGCACAAAAGTAAATACTTTGAATTATTCACTGAACCTCCCATTCGCTTACATTGTCCGACTTTTATGAATAAAATACTGATCTAATGAATACGAACAATACGAGAGTTCCCTTCCATAATCAACACCTTTACTGGGAGATCAAAACAATCTGGAAAAATAAACTCAAAAAGAAAGCGTGTGAAGAAAAACAACGTCAAAACAGTCGCCTCAGAGAGGCGCCTAACGGAAATGAGGAGAAAACTCTCACTCAAATAAAGAGTGGGGTGAGGCAACATTGGGCGAAATAGGTTTACCCCTCACACACACACACAGAGAGAGAGAGAGAGAGAGAGAGAGAGAGAGAGAGAGAGAGAGAGAGAGAGATAGGTCTCAAAAGGAAGGATATTTGGTAAAAAGAAAAAAAGAAAAACAGCCTCTGATCAGAAGCAGGAACGAAGCTCACTCGATTCCCAAACAGGCCGATTCCAGAAGGATTTGTATAAAACAGGATTAACAGCGATGGACCGAGTGACCCAGAGAAAACGACTTGAAACGGCGCAGAAAAAGATATTAAATGGAAGGTTTTGCATTGTCAGGGACTGACTCTAGGGAGAGAGATATCATGTGACATTCAAATTTGCAAAAGATAAAATTCAAAAAGAGTCAGAAAAACTAGTTAAGAAGAAACTCTGTTATTTATATTCGAATATCAAGTATCTCCCCCCACCCCAACGTCATTTAGAAGACCAGGTCTTACCTCTGTTATAATAACTGAGAATAATCCTACTTTGTCCTTTACGAAGACCTCCTTTCTGTGTTTTTTCTAGACCTGAAACTGACGCGCTTGTTTACCTCTTCTGTGAAGGTCAAGTAGCCTACGATTTATTTCTTTACTTTCTTTTTTTTACTCTTTTATCCAAGATGACTGACCCGCCGTCGTATTTCAAAAATGAAAAAGGGACATATTCTGGAAGTGTCTTTTAATGATAAATCAAGGGCAACTTACTTTGCTATATGCAATTATTATTTAGGTTACCCGATGACAGATTTATTTTATCCTTCACATATACTAGATATTTGTTATAGCAAAGCCCACAAAAAGTTTTATAGTGAAAGTAACTTGCAGAAAGAAACCCCTAAGAACATTCTTAGTTTGCCTTATTTTAGTGGTTTTGAAAACATAACATCATTGTTAAAACCTTTTAATGTCAACCTTTTTTTTTCCTATAATAACACACTAAAAAGAATGTTAATAAACAATTTATTTAAAGAAAACAACAACATAATATATAAAATTCCATGCTAGACTGCCCTCTTTTATATTTGCCAATTTATTTTTAAAGATTTATATGTACGTATTAAGCAACATAAGTATTCAGTCCAAACTGGGCAAACATCCAATGCTATATTCAATCATTTAGTGAAAACTCTCACAGGATAAATTGGACTGAAAGTTCAGTGATTGCCAGATCGAAAGATTTCTCTTCAAGAAATCTATTGGAGTCCGCTTCCAGCTTACCTCCAGCTGTAATTTTAACCTTATCCCTGGCATGTATTATTTGGACCCCTGTATTAGAAAAACGTTCAAGAATGACCTAAAAGATAAAATCACTGATTTAATTATAAATTAGTTACCTTATATATATTTTCTATGTATCCGTATGTTTAATATAATTTTTCATTTGTAAAATGTTCATCTTGCAAAAATTATTATTGTTCACAAAGAAGAGAATTATTTTGTTGTACTAACATTTTTTGGGTGGTCAGTCACGCCCTTGTATAATCTTTTAATTGTCCTGTCCCCACTTCTGAACGGTTGATCCTAATCCTTTGTAAAACCTCTTAAATATATAACCCTGTTTTGGCAGTTCTAATAATTCTTCAATTATGTTGGATTCCAGGTATGTATTTTCCTTTATAATCCCCATCTGTCATTTATATGAGCTTTCTGTGTAAACTTACTGTTATATTTCTTCAGTCTGCTAAGTAAAGGACGAAAGTGTCGAAAGGCCTCGCACCACTCCAGTGGTTCCCTTTCCTTCGTGGATTTTATCTATCTATCTATCTATCTATCTATATATATATATACATATATATATATATATATATATTTATATATATATATATGTATATATATATATATATATATATATATATATATATATATATATATTTTATTTATATATATATATATATATATATATATATATATATATATATATATATATATATATATATATATATATATATTATATATATATATATATATATATATATATATATATATATATATATATATATATATATATATATATATATATATATATATATATATATATATATATATATATATATATATATATATTTATTTTATATATATATATATATATATATATATATATATATATATATATATATATATATATATATATATAAAATTGTGTGTGCAATTGTGCAACTGACTATTTTTGAAGTTGATAATGTGGAAGTATCCTGCACATGCAGTTCATCCAGAATCGATATTTAAAAATAAATATACAGTTCAAGTACCAGTGGACTCTGCATTTTCTCCTGGGCACTCCTTGTTACATGAAACACACCCACACATATATTTATATATATACAGTATACATATAGATAATATATATATATATATATATATATATATATATATATATATATATATATATATATATATATATATATATATATATATATATATATATATATATATATATATATATATATATATATATATATATTGGTACAGAGAATAACAAAAGTGTCACGATGCTCTTTATAATCACGCTGAATGCATCACAGTATTCATCTCAAAACAAAGCGTATTGTATCTCAATCAACAATAAGAAGTCTCCCCAAGTTTAATATATATAATAATAACATGCTAGAATCCTTTCGCTCACTTAAGCACTAAAAAAGGGGGGGGTTTTTTGTTTGTTGTTTTTTTGAGTTGAGAGCATCGGAGGTCTGTGACATCTGCATCTGAATGTAGAGTCGAGTTCACTGCCTGCTGTTTTGGCAGAGGCAACCGAATAAGATATTTTTGCAACAAATAATAGTCAATGGTTGATTTTTTAAAAGAATCTACGGCTTGATAACAACTAATTTAAGATGCATGGAATTATTTTCGTGTAGATGTTACACAGGAATTCAGAAATATTTACTGCTCGGAGTAGCTTTTGTAAGTAAAGAAATATTATGTGTCTTTATTTCTGTCTATAAGTAAATTTAGTTGCTCCGCAACTTGAAGCTTATAGTAAGAACTAGCTTATGCCAGGGGTGTTGAAACAAGCGAACAGATGCTATTTAATTCTTATGAATAATCGCGTTTCGCATCAACATCTCACAGTGCATTGAAGTCGGCACAAGTTTGGTCTTTAAGGAAACTGAAGAATTTTACTATGATTCTTGCGTGACTGACGTACAATTTAATGTCCTCCAAGATAAAAAAAAAATAAAAATACAAATTTAACGGGTCTTTTTCATATGCGATACTTGTGTGTCAAAGAATCAACAAGAAATTCGAAAAGTTCCGAACGTGTTTGCGTTCCTGAGGTCCAATTCCGTGTTTGCGATTGTGTATTTACCGGTTTATTGACAAATCAACATTCATGGCAACATGGCTTTAATAACAAAGAGACCCTGCTTCATCTTACTGGGGTTACGTTTTGTACCCCAGATATTTCCTGGTAGGAGAGAGAGAGAGAGAGAGAGAGAGAGAGAGAGAGAGAGAGAGAGAGAGAGAGAGAGAGAATTTTATTTATGAGAGAGGCTTCTGCAATCATGAGAAAGCTAAGGAAATTGAATAATCCCTTTAATCAATGGTCCCCGACTAAACTGGATTTCATGAGTAAGATATGCCACAGTGTTTTTCTTTATAAGGAGTCTTATTCTGGAATTGTAGCACCTTTGACGGATGAGAAAAGTTTGGATTCACTTTATTCCTTTTCTTTAAACCGATTCAGAGAGAGAGAGAGAGAGAGAGAGAGAGAGAGAGAGAGAGAGAGAGAGAAAGGGGGCCGAGGGCGACTGCCGGACGTTTACTCCCACAGACTGAGTTCGAACCTCAGCGTGGGGAATCAGAAACACCTCGTTTTAACTCATTACGAATTTTCATAGGATTCCATAGGCTCCAAAAGCGAAGTGACATCGAAAACTGAGCGTTCCATAGATCTGGAGAATTTGAACAACAGATTTTTCATTTAACTGTATTGGCTATATTACCTCATATGATTAAGGCATTACTGTCAACAAATCCCGATTCATGACTAGTCCAGTTCAGTTCAAGTTCCTTAACAGCTGCGTTATTTGAAAGTAAAAAGAATAAAGTTTTCATTATTTTTCATGCAAGAGAAACAGAAAAACTACATATAACACACTTCTGACAGAATAGTCATCTTAGCTTCCTCTCTCTCTCTCTCATTTCACTGAACTTTCGCCATCTTATCCGGCTCAATTATCCAGCTCATTTTTCGTTTGACCGGGATCCGTCCATAAATTCTCATACACATGTGCAAGGGATAAGTCTTTCTGGGGAGAGAGAGAGAGAGAGAGAGAGAGAGAGAGAGAGAGAGAGAGCGCGTTGCCCCTTTCGAGAATTCAAGTCAATTTTCCTCGTAAAGCATTTTGCTTGAAATCTTTGTCAAGTGTTATACTTGTCGAAGTATTCACTTATAAGTTGTCTTGTTATCAGTATTAACAAAAATTTTTATTACATTTATGGTAGTTTTTTTTTGTTCATAAGAAAGCGCTTCTTTGTTTGCGTGTTTGCGCACCGCACAATTAATGGGTTAATTTGTAATGTTGATATTCGACGGATTTCAAATTTCTAGCAATTTTCAGCCATCGCGCTATTTCGAAGTAGAAATTTGATCTCCATTCGGCGTCTGGGGTTTACTGGAGTCTAGACTCTCTCTCTCTCTCTCTCTCTCTCTCTCTCTCTCTCTCTCTTTATTATTAAAAATCTTCAATTTCCTCTTCGCCCATTTCAGATTTCCGACGGAAACGAAAATGGGGCCACATTAGGCACTTTCACTCCCAAAACACAACAGCAGAAACAACATGGCCCTCTGGTTCCGAAAAAAGGAACAGCGGTGGTTGCCAGGTACAATTCTCGTCAATTAGGACGAGAACAGACAATTTCTTCCAAGAAATGACCTCTGTGACAATATCACTGCCGTGGAGACATTTTTTCAGTTTACTTAAAACTATTTCTTTTACGAATTCCTATCTTTTCTGATGTTCTCTCTATTTAGGAATGTTTTTCTAAGGTCTATAAATCAATCCTTTAAATTATCTATCTGTCTATCTATCTACATTTTTTATTTAATATTATTTTACAAATAAAGTCCTCTTTTTTTCTTGTGTTCTTTCTAAGAGCGTTTCTGTAAGGGCCACAATTTAGTTCCCTTAAACATTTAATCATCTATTTCTCAATATCCATCTCTGTATCTATTTATTTACCTACCTGAAAATGGAATTGCTGGGGAAAGGTAAGAGAGGGTGGCCTAAGGCCTGCAGAGACTACACTCGAGAAGCCAAAGAGATATGAAGGAACAGACGAACGGAGGACACAAGAGAGAAACACCTGCAAGAGGCTCATTTCAAACAGCAACCCCGATTAAGGACTAAGCTGATAAGAAGATCTACATATCGAGTGTAGACTACTTTTCTGTAGCTCCGTCTGTCTGTAAGAGGAAAATCTGTCTATCTATCTATCATATACTTCTTCTCTCTCTCTCTCTCTCTCTCTCTCTCTCTCTCTCTCTCTCTCTGAACCACACGTCGTCTTTATTTCATTCCATTAGTTCTCCACCAGGCTATGTCAGACCTAAACAAAAATAAAAGCAAACAAACAAAGACACTAAGGCGCTTAAATAAATATACGGCGCCTTCTCTCCATCACTTAAGCGACGGCCTTTCGGCATAAAGTAGTCCTTATACTTAAGAATACTTTACGAGGGAATTAAAAGGCTTCCCTTTCTCTTCATACGCCATTCAACACGGGAATCAAAGTACAAGAAACGGGAAATTACAACCCTGAGGGTTATGCGGTTGTTGTGATGTTTGGCTTTCAGTAACTGTTATAATTTATAGTGGTGCGTGCTCTTTGTGGATGCCTGTGTGATATATATATATATATATATATATATATATATATATATATATATATATATATATATATATATATATATATATATATATATACAGTATATATATACAGTATATATATATTGTAACGGCTCGTTTCACCGTTACCAAAATTTACTCAAAAATTTCCAGTATCCATATAACTTGATATGAAGTCCACAATAAAGGTGGAATCATACCATAACTCAATAAACAAAGTGCAAGAATGAGTTCAAGGGGGAGTAAACAAACACCAAAAAACCATAAATTTAATACAAAATGAAACAGATAGAAATTACACCTGAACCTCTTTTAATACAAGTAATAAAAATGAATCACTTTCACTCGTAATAATAATCGAAAACACACCTACACTTAAGATAGATATTAAACACTCAAACAAAAATTAGGGGGCCCAGAAAGGAGGAGGAAGTCGAATAGAGAGAATAACCTAACAAATTACAAACTAAATTTCTTATAAATAAACTTGTCACTTAATAGCCTCTGGCATGAATTATTTACATTCTTCACGAGGAATAAGCGTATCCTCCACGTCTGAGTAGAATAAGGTGGTTAACCAATTCAGGCCCAACCAAGCAGCCACAACAAACCACAGCCGTGATCGATATAATTTAAAGGTATATAAACCTTTACCATGGGATAGCGAGATCCCCTGGCTTAAAAATAACTGAACCAGAGGTGGAGTGGTGAAGCAGAAAGGACCTCTCGATTGGTAAACCGGACAAGTCTTCCAAATTGAAGATGGCAGTGATCCAGCAGAAATCCTCAAGTTCGGAAGATAAATGATAACAGAGGCTGCAACCATCAAGTAGCAAGTCACGGTAATATTCTGTATATCCACCAAGCCAGGCAAAAGGGTTCCTAAGAGCAAAAGGTCCAGAGAACAATAAATTTCTCTTAAAAAACTGAAGCTACGAAGTCACCCCTAAAACCACAGGAGGGTTTAAACACACACAACTCCTGAAAAGTAAAACAACCATTAATAACAAGCAAAAACAACTGTTATACACAAGGGATGTCTGTGACAAGTGAAACAAACGAGACTAGGGTTTAACAAATTAAATAAAAACTAAATTTAATCTTAAATGAAAAGGATCACATACTGACACCTTCATTACTCAAGAAAAAATTTTTTCACAAAAAAAAATTTATATGTATAATCTAACCTTTCCTTTACAAGGAAAGAATCAGACGATTTCTAGTAATATCAATTATTAAGACATAATATTTACAAAACCTGAAATAACAAAAAAGTAAAGCAAAAATATATGACATCTTACATAAATGAGACTCAAAAGGGAAGAGGGGACTTACAATAATGAAAGAGGCACAATAACAACAACAAAAATTATAAAGCATCCAAAGTGGAGAAGTACTAACACAAATTTTCAAAAAGTTTTTACATAAAAACCTCTTCACAAACCACACCATTGCACATGGCAAACACCACCAATGAGCCTTACATTGCTCATAACCCGACACATCCGGGATTCTGAGGTTACGGGCTACCACACTATTTGCACTTTTCACTGTCTTATAATCAGTGACTCTTTGCACTCACTGTCATTAAGAGTGTCCCGAATCCATCATTGTTTTTGATAAAAATCAGTGTATCAGTGCACTTAACATAAGTGGACAGTTGTCCACCTCAAAGTGACAATACAGTACCCACACTTATTTAGACTGATACAGAGAAAACCAACAGGGATCTCCCCTGCACCAAACTAACCCACAAAAATTCGTGAAGCGTATTTAAGCCTGAAAGTACAGAATCACCGTATTAATGCCTCTAACCACCTCATAAGGTGATATTCTAATTACAAGAGTCAATACCTTAGTCGTATCGTATCCAAGTGGGACGTTATACCAACAACAGCAACATCATATGCTATCAATACGATAACGATATCCTAAGCCCCTAACACTTGTTTTCATAACGAAACCTACCGCATCACAATCTTCAAAAACCTTAAGTCTAATAATAAACCTTGAGTAATAGATACTATTACTTCCCTTTCACCTTTGCTTAATACTATAACATTCCTGCTTCATAACTAGAACGATTCCTTTAAAGTAAATAGTCATTAATACCCATTAAATATTCGGTTAATTTCAATACAAACCTAACTACTCACATCAACAGCACACACACATCAACTGGAACGATACAGATACTACCTTTATAATTGCAAAGCCCTCAGCAAGTGTATTTATTCTGCACTGCGTGAAAGAATATCAGCCACAACGTTATCCTTGCCCAGAATGTGAGTGAATTCCAGGTTCCATTCTTGAAGCATGAGGCTCCAACGCATTAGCCTCTGATTCTTATTTTTATACCTGCTGACAAAAGTTAGAGGGTTATGATCGGTCATAATTTTTATAGGTGTACCTGTTGATGAAAGATAAACAGAAAAATGGTTAATTGCTAGGATTAATGAGAGTGTCTCCTTCTCAACCGTTGAATATTTCCGTTGAGCAGATGTCAACTTTTTAGAGAAGAAAGCAACTGGATGAGACACCCCCTGTTCGTCAGCCTGCAAAAGGACTGCACCAACACCCAGATCACTGGCATCCGTAGCAAGTGCAAAAGGAACATCAAAATCCGGGGCTCCCAAAATAGGGAAACAAACAAGCACCTGTTTCAACCTTTCAAAAGCATTTTGAGTTTCCGAGGACCAAACAAATTTGACTTCCTTTTTCAAGAGACGGGTCAGAGGTTCCTGCGATATCCGAAAAGTTCTTGACGAAACGCCTGTAATAACCTACCAAGCCAAGAAACTTCTGGACATCCCTGCGGCATTTAGGAACACCTATATTCTTTATAGCTTCAATATTGGCCTGTTTGGGAATTACCTTGCCACCACCAACCTCGTGGCCTAAATACACGACCTTCGCTTTAGCAACCTCACTTTTTTTTAAATTCACAACCAAACCTGCTTTTTTTAACACGTCAAACAATGCCTTGATTCTTTTCAGACGCGTCTCCCAATCATCACTATAGATGACAATATCGTCTATGTATACCACACAACCTTCTAAACCATAGACCAAACTATTCATTAATCTTTGGAAAGTGGCTGTCGCATTTTTCATCTCAAACGGCATCACCTTGCACTGAAATAAACCTTGCGGTGTTACAAACGCCGATAAGGTTCTAGCACGCTTGGAAAGAGGAACCTTTTAGTAAATCAAATTTGCTGATATATTTGGACTTTCCCAAACGGTCAATACAGTCCTCTATACGAGGCAAAGGATAACAGTCCGCCTTAGTCACCTCGTTCATCTTTCGATAGTCGAAACATAACCTGAAGTCTCCGTCAGGTTTCTTAACCAAAACTACCGGAGATGACCAAGGGCTCTTGCTTGGTTCGATAAGGCCATGTTTTAGCATATACTGACTTCCTTCGCCACTACTTCACTTTTGAAGGATTTAACCTATAAGGGGCTTGTTTAACAGGAGTGGCATTTACCCACGTCCACATCATGCTCTAAAACGGACGTTCGACCTGGTACATCAGAAAATAAACCTTTATAATTATTCACTAACCTCTTTAAAGGCTTCTGCTTATGACTATTCAAATGTGAAACCATACTGCCGAAGTTTGCTAATGACCCTTTGTTATTAGAGCGCCAATTACCTTCATCAATACAATTATTTTCAATATCTTTAACCTCTGAAAAAGAAAGTGTCATTTTATTATTATTATTAGCAGACTTCCCAAGAGTCCCTATGGTAGCCATGGGGGCCACCTTATCCCGCTCCCTATACGCCTTCAGCATATTTATGTGACATAGTTGGGAAGGTTTCTTCCTCTCGGGAGTTTCTACTAAATAATTAACAGGACTAATTTTTTTTTTATTTTCCAGGGGCCAGAGAAAGACGCCTTCAAAGGGTTACCAGGAATGGGTAGAAGCACCAACACCTTATCGCCTACAGCGAAATCACGTTCCTTAGATTTACGATCAAAGAAAAATTTCAGCCTTTTTTGACTTTTCAACATATTTTCTCCGGCAAATTTCCATGCCTTGGTCAGTTTGTCACAAGATTCGAGACATAATACAACAAATTAATGTGAGGGACGTCTCCCTCCCATGATTCTTTCACGGCATCATTAAGAGGACCACGAACACAGTGACCAAAAATCAAATCAAAGGGTGAAAAACCTAAGGACTGACTTGGTGTTGATCGAAATGCAAATAACAGATATGGCAACTCCCTGTCCCACTCCGAACCATGACTTTGGCAATACTTTTTCATCATTGATTTCAACGTCTGATGAAACCTCTCCAAGGCTCCCTGACTCTCCGGATGATATGGAGAAGAGGTTACGTGCGTAATATTTAATTCGGCCATTTTATCCTAAAATAGTTACTAATAAAATTGGTACCACAATCTGACTGAATTATTTTGGGCATGCCAAACCTGGTAAAGAACTCACTTAATGCCTCCACAATCTTAGCACTCTTAATACTACGTAACGGTATAGCCTCTGGATAACGAGACATCCTATCTAAAATGGTAAAAATATATTCATTACCGCTACGAGTACGAGGCAAGGTTCCCACAACGTCTATGATGACTTCCTTGAATGGCTCCGAGACAACAGGGATGGGAATCAACGGTGCTTTCGGAATGAGTTGGTTAGGCTTACCAACCCGTTGACAGACGTCACAACTATTCACGTATTTCTTGACGTCCGCCTTCAACTTGGGCCAAAAATATCCCGCAAGCAATTTTCCCGACGTCTTGTGAATACCAAAACGCCCTGCCAAGTCATTCTCATGGGCTAACGACATTAACTCTCCCCTGTAATCAAAAGGAACCATTATTTGTTTGACAATTTCAAAATTTTCATTTGTAGCCTCTAAAGGTCTACTCACCCTATACAAAATATTATTAATAATCTTAAATTTAGGCGTTGTTAAATCCGAGATCTCACCTGCCTCAATAGGGAGATTTAGAAGTCCTTCTCCGAGCTTTAATTAACTCTTCAATTGTCCAATTCAATTTATCTTTACCAATACTAATATCACCTAAAACTACACTACTACTACGGTCTAAACTACTTAAATCTACGTCTACTGTTGACTCTGCAGTCAACACGTGCAGACCGAGAACGAGTGACAACAGAAATTTCGTTCTTGGGATTAATTAATATTGGACAAGATTTATTTTCAAAGGCCACATCATTTCCCAGGACTATATCAATATTCTTCATGGGAAACTTTTCAACCACGGCCAATTTAACCGTTCCCGTAAAAGAAGGACAATCCAAAGCAAAACTCTCGATTGGATAAGACTGTACCGTATCTGGAAAACCCGACAATAGCACAAACTCTTTATGTCCACCAACAAAACCCTGTGGCAAAGCCTCTCGCAAGATCAAAGACTGGGCCGCTCCCGTGTCGCGTAAAACTCTTACCCTCTTTTTACAGGACCCATCAACCACAGAGACACTGCCAAGAGACACAAAACGAGAAAAAGGCTTCAGGGATTCCATTTCAGACAGTCATTGGTCGGATGTCTTTGTCGAATTAGAGTCTCGGTCCCTCTTTTTTCCTACTCCCATTACAGGCCTAGCATTTCCTTGATGGGACTTCTGGAAGGCATAACACCTGCTTTTAATATGCCCCCTCTTTTTGCAGAAGAAGCATGTTACTGACTTAGCCTTCTCTGGGTCGTAGTTATTAACCTTACTGTTATTATTAGTATTATTATTACACCTGTTGGGAGGAAAATATTTATTAGAGCTACCAGCTTTGTTACCCCTATTATTATTACTATATTATTTCTACCATTAGTGGACTTATTATAAAAAGTATTATTCCAACCAGTTCTTCCCCAACCAGGCTTCATATTAGAGGACATACCACCTAACTCATTTTTTGTGGGACAAGTGGTATATCACTGGCAATCGCCACCTCTTGTAGAGTATCTAGTTTTAACTCCTCTAAATGAACCTTTAATTTATCTGGAACACACCTTTAAATTCCTCTACCAACACTAACTCTTTCATTTTCTCAAAGTCGTCAACTTCCTTAGACTTAAACCAATCCTCCGCAGACTGCTTTTTCCCACGCGCAAACTCTACGAAGGTTTGATCTTTCCCTTTTTGTAAATTCCTAAAGCGTTGACGATACGCTTCAGGGACCAACTCATACGCCTTCAGAACGATCGATTTAACACTGTCATAATCTGAAGACAAGTCCTCATCAAGGGTAACATATACTTTTTGAGCCCTACCGAGCAGTTTACTCTGTATAAGAGTAGTCCAAAACTCTTGTGGCCAACCTAACGTAGCCGCAATTCTTTCAAACGAAACGAAAAATTCCGCAACGTTACACTCCTGGAAATTAGGAACAAATTTAAGTGCCTGCGCCAAATTGATTGTAGGCGTTACCGACCTGTCTGGGTTAGGGGAAGGAGCTGAAAGACCTGCCTCCTGTTTCTCCCTTTCAAACTGCCTCTCCTTCTCCCTTTCATCAGCCTTAAATTTTTCCAGATTAAATTCTAAAGTTTTTAATTCAATCTGTTTGCACAGCAACTCTACAGATGGTGCTTCCTTAATCTGTTTAACCTCTTCACCACCTGATCCCTTTCCAGATTTTACATATTCATAAACCTGAAGCAACAAGAGACCCTTTCTGATTAACACAGGATATTCAATTTCAAAATAATTTGCAACCTCTTCTAACTCAGGCTTATTTAACTCAGCCAACCTTTCCTGCCACCCCTCTCCACTCAGGAGCTCATTAACATCCAACGTAGACATGATTGACACTACGCTAGTTAATTTCGTCAAAACAACACGGCTACTACCAAACCAAAAACAGAGGAGGTGTAAATATGTATCCTACCGAAAAATCTGCTCTCCCCCAAGAATCAATCTTGCACTCACACAAATGGATACGCAGGATCGTATTATCCTGTCTACAACGGTCGCCAATTTGTAACGGCTCGTTTCACCTTTACCAAAATTTACTCAAAAATTTACCCTTCAAGTATCCATATAATCCAGATGTGAAGTCCACAATAGGGTGGAATCATACCATAACGCAATAAAGACAGCGCAAGAATGAATTCAAGGGGGGAGTAAACAAAGATCACGAAAAACCATGAATTTAATACAATAATGAACAGATAGAAATTACACCTGGACCTCTTTAATACAAGTAATAAATGAATCCCTTCCATACGTAATAATAATCCAGAACACACCTACACTTAAAATAGATATTAGACACTCAAACAAAAATTAGGGGGCCCAGAAAAGAGGAGGAAGTCGAAAAGAGAGAATAACCTAACAAATTACATGCTAATTTTCCTATAAATAAACTTGTCAACAGCCTCTTGAATAAATTGTTTATATTGTTCCTGAAGAATAAGAGTATCCTCCACGTCTGGAGTAGAGTAAGGTGGTCAACCAACTCAGGCCCAACCACGCAGCCACAACAAATCCACAGCCGTGATCGATATAATTTAAAGGTATATAAACCTTACCATGGGATAGCGAGATCCCACTGGCTTTCTAACTGAACCAGAGGTTCAGCGGTGAATCAGAAAGACCTCCCGACTGGTAATCCGTACACGTCTTCCAATTTGCAGATGGCAGTGATCCAGCAGAAATCCTCAACTTCGGAAGATAAGGGAATTTAAAAATAGAGGCTGCAACCATGAAGAAGCAAGTCACGGCAATATTCTGTATTCACCAAGCCAGGCAAAGGGTTCCAAGAGCAAAAGGTCCAGAGAACAATTATTTGCTCTTCGAACAGAAGCTACGAAGTCACCCCCCTAAACCACAGGGAAGGAACCACACACACACACAACTTCCTTTGAAAAGTAAACAAACATTAATAACAAGCAAACAATTGTTAAACACAAGAGGAGGTCCATGACAAGTGAAACTAACGAGACTAGGTTTAACAAATTAAATAAAAACTAAATTTAATCTTAAATGAAAAAGGATTACATACTGACAATATATATAGATATATATATATATATATATATACTATATATATATATATATATATATATATATATATATATATATATATATATATATATATATATACTGTATATACTGTATATATATATATATATATATATATATATATATATATATATATATATATATATATATATATATATATATATATATATATATATATATATATATATATATATATATATATATATATATATATATATATATATATATATATATATATATATATATATATATATATAATGTATTGTTTGATGTATCAAGTACCTGGTTATTACACAACTAATCTCAAAATTCAAAAATATACCTCACTTCAGCCAGATACCTGAACTCTCATAACATTAATTATTACGACTGAGTACTCTAACGGTAACAGTTATCCCTTAAGAAAAACTTATTTATTACTTGAAAAATCAAACTAAAACTATCAGAATATGTGTGAGGTATCAAAAATTAAACTAGAAATATTCTAGAGTAGAAGGGCATCACTCCATCAATAAACTCTAACTGTTTCCCTGGTCTTAATTCACTTCAGCAAAACTAAAAGAACAAAACATGTTTATCACTTTGCCTTGTGCACACACAATCAATCCTATTCACTGGTGATCAATAAATGAAACACTTTTTCTAAAAATGTTAAATACAAAAATTTTTTTAAATTCAAAGTTTATAATTAGAATTCACAAACTGAAAAATTTATTATTACTTGAAAATAACACAACACTTAATTAATTCTTGAATTAAATTATGAAACAAAACTAACTCACAAAAAACTTTATCAGGAATTTAAATTAATCAAGCAAAATTTAAACTATCAAGAATTACTCAAGATTTAAAAAGAAAATCTTAATAAATGAAAATATGCAATGTTAAATTACCAAGAAATATTTAAAATGCTATGTAAATAAATGTTACATCACAAACATAAAAAATGTGAAAATATAAAGAGATTGTAAATAGAAAAACACAAAAATACACATAAGATTTATAAATAATGATTTCACTCGGTCAAAATTTTCTAACTTATCGTACCATGGTATTAATAAGTAAAATTCACGTTACCTTACACAAACTTGTGAAAACCTCTGTAAATCACTTCTGCTGCAGCTGCATTACCACAATACACACTTTTTGACTAGGTGCCGTTACAAACTAAATTACTTTACTAAATTCAGATCTCAAAAGTTAATGCTAATACGTGACCACAAAACACTACGTTAAAAGTAATCTCTTTCTAAGAACGAGAGAGAGAGAGAGAGGGAACCAAATCAACTGGTCTCAGAAATCAGAATGAAACAAATTTTAGAATTCCAGTAACACGTGAAACAATTACATGATGTCGTTAAAACATTTTGGGTGTGAAATACAAAAGTTCTAGAAGCAGGAAAGTGACGTTATTAAAGCATTTTGGGTACGAGATACAATGGAGAAGCTTCTAGAAGAAAAATGACGTCATCCCAGCAAAACATTTTGAACGCAATCTTACAAAACATGGCATACGTGACTCAAACAACTCATGTAACAACATGAAATAACTCGTCTTGAGCTCGTATGGGACGAATCAGCATTTGTTTTCCAAACCTGTCATCACTAACCCAAAACAAAGCGCTCTCTCTTATCTCAACTGATGACAATTGAAATGAAACAAGTCCTTGCTGGACACACACACGTGTTCATATACTATGCTTTTATCAAGAAAGATATTCGTTCTAAACTACGTTACTATTAAAATTGTATTATCAATTCTAAATTACGCTATTAAGTTACTTAATCATTAGTTCTTTTGAGATCTGATGCCAAACTAAATATGACACTTTAACGATCATTATCATTACACACAACACATGAAAAAAAGTAAATATGTCAAAATTATAGGAGGATATATGCATTACAAGCCAACATCGTGTGAATATATATATATATATATATATATATATATATATATATATATATATATATATATATATATATATATATATATATATATATATATATATATATATATATATATATATATATATATATATATATATATATATATATATATATATATATATATATATATATATATATATATATATATATATATATATATATATATATATATATATATATATGTATATATATATATATATATATATATATATATATATATATATATATATATATATAATGTTATGGGCCCAAGCCCATCAAACATACACAAGTCTCTTAAAATACAAACAAAGTCACTAACGACCAAGTCCACAATAGGTGGAATGGCTGCAACAGAGTGTACAGAGATGGAATCAAGGAGGATAAAGGAAAACTGAAAATAAAACCTTAATATTTAATACAAACTTTTAGAAAGAAATGACCACTGAGCCTCTTACAAAATACATTAAATAAAAACACAAAAATCAACCACACACTGAAAACATCGAACAACAAACACACTTACACCAAATTAAGACAGACTATGCAATTACACTTTAAAGAGAGGGCCCTGAAAGTAATAGAATGTCGAAAAGTCAGAATAACCTAACTTATTACACACTAAATATTTATCAAAAAATAAATTGCTTCCCTTAAATGAGCTCTAAACGGTGGTAGTGGCTAACACAGCCTTCAAATCACAGGTCAAGGGGAATAATATAAATTCCTAAGACCTTACCAAACATAAGAGAGGCCCCCTTGGCAAAATAACTGGGCCAAGGGCGCAGACTGAAGAGTAAATCACTTTAACGTCGCAAGACAATCAATTGACACGGTCGTCCGACAGGTAATCACACCTTACCAGTTGGCAGAGAGGTCCCCTTGGCAAAATAACTGAACCAAGGGCGCAGACTGTAGAACAATCAATCTCTCAAAGGAGGACAGCAGCAGCAACAGAAAAAGGCAGATCTCGAAATCCCATGATAATCCCAAAATAAGTCAAGCCCTCACAATGTTAATGGTCCAGAAACGAATGACTCAGTCCTGGTGAGACAGCGCCGAATACAGCTCCAGATCAGAAGCCAACACCACACGTGAAAATAAAACAAGCTCATTGTAATTAAAACTATACAACTAGTCAGAAATGTCGGGGAGGAGGAAACAGGGTCATTACGTTCCAAAAAAAGTAATTACTGCCAAAGTGACTTATTCAAAACAAATTAATTTATGTTAAATTAAACACATACTAACAATATATATATATATATATATATATATATATATATATATATATATATATATATATATATATATATATATACATATATATATATATTTTCATGTATTTTCATTCATCTCTCTCAGCCAACCAAATAATATATCGAATTTCTAAAATAAAAGTTCTTCCCATTTAACTAGTAGGCTAGATTTATTGACGGGAAGGCAAGTTAGCACCCTGTTTGACCTTAGAGAAAGCCTCCCCTAACATTAACTAAGTGTGGTTGAAAGCAATACCACTCCTTCCAGCCCGCCCCCCGCAAAAGTCTTTAGGTGTAACAGGCGAAAGTCTTTCAAAGGCGGGGGTGGGGCCATTGTTTTGACCCTAGGGACTTAGTCATAAGGCCTCTTTCTGTGTGAACCTATTACTGGCTGTGGGGTTTGCCTTCAGAAGTGACCTGCCTCGTACAAACTCACAAATAAGCCTGAGATGCTGGGAGAATCCTGATATATATATATATATATATATATATATATATATATATATATATATATATATATATATATATATATATATATATATATATATATATATATCTGTGTGTGTGACCTAATCACAGGGACGGATGTTACGATAAAAGAATATACTTGAATCAACGCTTTTAAGCCATACCTAAGGAAACATGAATATAAATTTTAGAGAGAGAGAGAGAGAGAGAGAGAGACTTTTTATTTGAGCAAGTGATAGTATGTCAGTGCTTCATTTGGAGATAGAAAGTAAAACACTAAACACTAGAGCTGAAACTAAACAAAGACTTACGTAAAATGAAACTGGTTGAAACAGGAAAATCAAAGGGGCTTAAGAGACTGAAATGAAGACAAACAATAAAAATAAATGAACAAAACAGAACATTTAGACCAACAACATCCAAACGAACCCAGAGAGAAACTCTAGAATTTTCGAAGATTTGCTGAATTCTGGTAAAGGAGATAAATCCTGTAGAGGATTAGCAACTAAATCCGCCCACTTTTTCTGGACGAATTATCATCTTGAAAAGACGTGAGAGCCAGACACACGTATGGACAACTTTGAATTCGGTGACCTGCCTTTCCGGGAGAGAGAGAGAGAGAGAGAGAGAGAGAGAGAGAGAGAGAGAGAGAGAGAGAGAGAGAGAGGAAACAATTGGGTGACAAAAGGAAGTTAGGGAAACGGAGAAACTGTAAGGAAAGGAACTCGACGAACAGAGGCATAGATTGAGGGGGGAAGAGGAGGAAGAGGAATAAAGGGGAGAGAAAATTTGTAAGAGGAAGAGAGAGGGACATGCAAGAGAAATAGCGAGAAACTGATAAAGTGGAAGTGGCTAAAAAAAGATGAAGAGAAATAAAGCATAACTAAACGGATAGGAATGGACGGCAAGGGAAAGTAAAAAGAAAAAGAAATAGTGGAATGAATGGTGGTCGAAGGAAAGTCGTGAAAGAAATAAAGATTAAGGAATAGAGTCGAAGACAAAATTTTACACATTCAAGAAGAAGAAGAACAAATATTTACTAATATAAACAGAGAAATCTTCAAGAAATCAGTATCTGAGAAACAACTCTTCAACAAAAGAAAAAAAGCATGTGAAAAGCATAAGCGAAAAAGTAAGTGACAGAGAAATAAAGATGGAAGAGAAAGCATGGTCGCAGGGAGGGGAAGGTAGTCCAGGAAAAATAATTTGCAAGGGGCAGCCTTATGTGGAAGTTGAATTTGCAAGGGAATCTCGGATTCTTTGTTGCAGGTTGAGGAAGGCATTCATGCAGAGAGAGAGAGAGAGAGAGAGAGAGAGAGAGAGAGAGAGAGAGAGAGAGAGAGAGAGAGAGAGAGAGTCACGTCCGCAGCAGCTGGCAAACGACCCAACTGTGGACTTCACCTATTCTGACCTTCAATACCATAACCTTCTTGTCCATTTTGGGCAATCAACGGGCTACCCAGGGGCCACTGAAAAGTTGAACTGCCCAAAAGACAGGCCTTAGAAAAATTAATCGTAGATAAAATAACACCATTGACATTTGAACTAGAGCACACAAACGAAATCTCTTACTAAAATAATGTTCACAATTCAATATTCTCATAAATAAAAACAGCGAGCAGTAAAATTAATTAAGATTTCATTGATGTTTTTATTTCACTCTGCTTTTAGAAACTCTGTTCAATAAGATGAACAGAGAATTAATTACAACCAGGGCGGAAAAAAGGATCATATTTAAAGATTAACCTACGAGAGAGAGAGAGAGAGAGAGAGAGAGAGAGAGAGAGAGAGAGAGAGAGAGAGAGAGAGAGAGAGAGGCTTTGTAATCAAACTTTTTAACACAAAAATCGGCAATAAAATCAACCTGAAATTTAATAATTAATGGCCTTAAATATCTACTCCTCGCGTTTTAAAATTTTTCGAATTTATGGTAAAATGATAAGTTATAACAGTAATGACAGCTATGATATTGTATGAGGAACCAAATTTACTTAAGAAAAAATTAATATGATAATAACATCAGAAATAATAATAATAATAATAATAATAATAATAATAATAATAATAATAATAATAATAATAATAATAATAATAATATGTTGAATAAAATGGCTGATTTGAATTGATTTTATAACTGAGTTTTCTCAATTCTTCGAAAAATTCGTTCAACCTGCACATCAATGTTAGTCCATATTTGTCCAATGTTCATATTTTGATGGATGAAACAGCGCATTTCTTTCAGCAGAAATTCTTTATTTTGAAACGTTACATCAGGTTACTGAGATAAACCTGGGATGTAAATTCGTAGATTTTCCTGATGGCATTTTGGTGGTATTTCTCTTTTCTTTTCTTTTCTGGCGTCAAAAATACCAGACAGACGTCCAGAAAGAAATACCACCGAAAATACCCTAAGGAAAATCTACGACTTTACATCCCAGGTTTCAGCCACCAAAATATGAACACTGGACAATTACTGACTAATATTGATGTGCGGGGAAAGCGAATTATTAGAAGAATTGAGAAAACTCGGTATAAATCAATTCTGAAATGCAGCCATTTCATTTAACAAAACTTACCTCAAAGAGGGTCTTTCCTTCGTATAATAATAATAATTAATAATAATAATAATAATAATAATAATAATAATAATAAATATATATATATATATATATATATATATATATATATATATATATATTTATATATATATATATATATATATATATATATATATATATATATATATATATATATATATATATATATATATATATATATATATATATATATATATATATATATATATATATATATATATATATATATATATATATATATATATATATATATATATATATATATATATATATATATATATATATATATATATATATATAACATATATGTTACAGGAACAGAATCAACACTTTTTTTTTGAAAGTGTACGTAGCGTAATCTTAGCGATCTTCTTCAGGAAAAAAGACGTGAAAAGGTTCAACCCATGATCACACTCTCATTTTTTTTCCTCTCTCTTTCTCTGTCTCTGTCTCTCTCTCTCTCTCTCACCGTGTATCGAAGCTCATCCACCCGACCTCTCTCATTCTCTCAAAGCAATTAAATGGACTATTTAAAGAAACACAATCGTTTCTACAAAAATAGGTTTATTATTCAAATAACCCAACAAGAAATGAATAAAACAAAGTAAAGATTAAAATGCATAATAAATGGATTATCGAGTCAGATAACTAAACTCTAAACTGCAAAGCACTTCTGATTAAAGAAGTCTCATTATGGCTAATAGCCTGAAATCCCCAAAATCACACATACTCCCAAATCAATAACATGTCAAAAAGTCATGTCAAAAAAACAGTCTACCACAATTCCACAGACATCTGTCGAAAGAATCAAACATGATAGAAAACTCCCAAAATATATGAAATACAAAACACAATAATGGAAAGTGTAAAATGCATAGCCAAGATATGGCAAACATAACATAACCAAAATAATAATATAAAAGAGGTATGAATATTCATATTAAATTTCCACACCAGTTCACAAGTTCATAATGATCAGAAAGTCATGGTAAAAATCACAAGTTCAATTTTCTCCCATAAAAACAGAGATTTGAGACTCTACCTTATCTGCCGATTTTCAAAGCCTGGAACCACTCCAAAGCTATGACTGGACAACTGCAGTTCTGTCACGTTAATGAACGATCAAACTCACTTTTAGGGCAGATTTTGGCATAATCTAGATCAAAGTAACGCAAGTACTCATGAACATACATAACGCTCCGGAGATCACCTGATCGCCAATATTGCTGAGCTTCTCGCACAGAGAGCTGAGGAATCAAACTATTTGCTGAATACAAAGATTTTGCAACTGACGGCTCGGTCAGTACCATCTCGCACCAAAAATTCTTTCATCACACCATGTACGTTATAAGATTGTAGCGGCCATATTTTCTGAAATAGTGCTCGGCCACCACATAAGAGCGTCTCGCTCTCCTTAACGGCAAACTAAAACAAAAGCATATGTATAAAACATAACAGATAGGGCTATGCTCAATTAGCAATGTCTACTGCACTGCAGCTTTAAGGACTGCTCTCATGACGCACTTCCAAAGTCACTGGGGTTGTGTTCTTAGAGCCTTTACATGTAATCTTACAAACACGAACAAAGCTTTACTACCCCCACAACAAGAATTATCAGTAAAATAGCTATTAAGACAATTAAAATTGTCGGCATAATATATTCCTGATACTGGAACATCATGGAATCGTCGATGTCTTCCAACGGTGGAACCGTCATTGGCACCTTGGTTGTAGGTACCTCCACTACCAAATGCTCGTTATGCGGATGACGATAATTATCTTCTCGGAATTGTTGAATACAGCATGGCTAAGTACGAGAAAGTCCGTAGACAGGATTCTGCAGGATGAGTCGAACAGCTTGAACCCTTGAAGAACGAATGATGTCGACTTGTTGTCCTGGCACATCATTGTAACTGCACGCTCCTTGCAAAACACGGCAGGAAGGGTTCTGGTGGACACAATGTGGTAATCTTGCAGGAACTGTCTAAAGTCACATTCTGTCGGAGTCTGTCTATGAACTAATGATAATTCACAACCACCCACAGATACAACTCGCAACTGGAAAATACTACTGTCACACACATACTTCTCTCTAACTAAAGTACAACTTGTCTTATAATCAACTCCCGAACCTTGATATTGATCTCCCAAAATGAACATGGTCTCTAATCCATCCCATGTCACTACTGAGTCTCCAAAAACACTCGAAAAAGGTCTAATAACAAAACGGTTTCATGTTACTGAACCAAACAAAACTACTAATGCAAAACTCAAACACTCTTAATGTGAACTAATTCCGAGTGTGTATCTCAGAATAATCACAGTCAACCGACTACTAAGCTCACAATAACTCTACGGAACTCACTCATAAAAAAAAAATCCTATCCAAACACTATCCAAACAAAAGGTATCATATCTCGTAAAAGACATGAAAGTTCTACTCCGGTTAGCAAATATTTCGCAACACCTAACTAATTCTCAACAAAATACCAATTGACGTAATGGCAATCGCTCCCATGATCTTAACAACTACAACTACTCACAATACAGCTCCCTTCATTTTAAAAAAAAAAAAAAAAAAAAAAATCCAAATACTCAAATACGATCTCCCAACCCGAAAAAAAAAATCAGACTTGTTCGGTCCGATATACTAAGTACCTCCCCCCAAAAAAAATAATCCTAAACAACACACATATTGCGTCAGATGACAAAACTCACCATAACACAATAACACACTAACACACGGGTCAAATCTCGTATGAAATTAGCCCATGTCTCAATTCCTAAAATCATTCGAAAACAAATGATTAAGAACTTCAACATCTAAAATGAACAAGAGACAAAAAAAAAAATAAATATCATATATATACAAACATCAACCCACTTATCCCTCTAACTATATACAAACGTTCCACTACATAACTATATACAAATGTTCCATTACATCCCAACTTTCTTCAACTTCGAAATATGGGTCAATTTCGTCACTCCAGTATTTACATCTTTAACTACAATTCTATTCCCTCTTTTGATCTCTACAATCTCAAAAGGTCCGTGGAACTTCGGACTTAATTTATAATTCAGATCATTCCGAACATTCACTTTAACAAACACTCTATCACCCATCGAAAAAGCTACTCCCCTCGATTTCGCTTTACTTTTCTCTACCATTGCGCGCGAACTTAGTTCAAGTTCTTTACTGATACGTGCAAATCTTTCTCTCGCTGTGTTTATCAATGAAGTGACCGTAACATCACCCTGAACTCGCTCTGGTAACAAATCAAAGGTCCTTTCAACTTGTACCCATACAAAGCTTCTGCTGGAGATATCTTAATTGTGTCATTCATCATAGTATTGATACTATATCGCACTTCATCCAAAGATCTGTCCCGATGTGTATCGGAACCACCCACCGTCATGCGCAAAGCTTCGATTACTTTCCGATTCGCCCTCTCACATAACCCATTTGCTTCAGGTCTATACGGGATTATAGATACTTTCTTTATTCCCAGTAAATTAGCAAGACCGTCTAAAGTCTTATTAACAAATTCCCTACCATTGTCTGTGATCAGACATTCAGGAACACCATATCGACAAATTATCCCCTTAAAGAACGCTATAGCAACTTCCTCAGCTGATTTGTACTTCAGTGGGAAAATCTCAACAAAACGAGTTAACTCGTCAACAACTACTAATAAATGTCTATAACCATAAGCGGACTCTGAGAAGTTACCCAGAATATCCATATGCACTCTCTGAAACGGCCTATGTGGTACGGAATATGAACCCAAAGGACACGACACTGTAGTCGCTGGCTTATTCGCATTGCAAATAGCGCACTTCTTCACAAAGGCCTCTACTGCGGAAAACATATTTTTCCAAAAGAACTTTGACCTGACGTTTTCATACGTCTTGTCCACACCTAAATGAGGAGAACCAAATTTACAATGTACAATGTCTAGAACTTGTGGTACTAGACTCTCTGGCACGATGATTTGTGTAATTTCACCCATGCTTCGAGTACTTCGCAAGTTATACTTAACTTTCCTCACCAATGAATTATTCTCCAACTCTAGACCAGAAAAAGGCAACTTATACCCTTTCTTCGGTGAAACTCCCCTAAGAAATGCCTTAGCATCTGACAACAATTTATCTTCATCTTGTTTTTGTTCGAGCAAGCCTATGTCCCAAGTGACATTTTCACCCGTAATATAGCACACGGCATTACTCTCACTATCACGAACAACAATCTCTCCCGAGACTGCCGACTCACTATTTCTCCCCGAAGTATGCACTGTAGGAACGTGTATGTCCTCTACATGCGATATCTCAGAACTAGTAATATCAGAGACATTAGACACCAAATATTTACTCTCTTCTCCCACACAGGATTCGGTGTGTATTCCCTCATCCTCGACCGGAAAATATCTGCTCAATGCATCGGCAACTACATTATGCTTACCTTCAATGTATTTGAGGTTTGCATCAAAATCTCTCAATGTCAGGAACCACCGTGCTCTCTTGGGCGACAAATTTGGCTTATTAAAAAGCTCTAACAACGGTTGATGATCTGTAAAAATCTCAACTTTATTTCCCAACAACAACATCTTAAAATGAACAAGGCTAGAGACGACTGCGAAAGCCTCCTTGTCCACAACTGACATCAGCCTTTCGTTACTACCACGCGTTTTGAACTTTCTGCTATAAAAAGCAATTGGGTGTAATTTCCCCTCAAATTTCTGCATCAAACACGCACCTATACCTTCCTGACTCGCGTCAGTCACTAAGGTGAACGGTTGACTAAAATCTGAAACTTCAAAACTGGTGGGTTCACAAAGCGTTCTTAAGCTTCTCAAAAGCTAATTGTTGACTACCACCCCAAACAAACTTAACGCCTTCTCGTAACAAATCTGTCAATGGAGACGCTATTGTAGAAAAATTCCGCACAAAACGGCGAAAGAAACCCGACATACCTAGGAACGAACGAATCTGTTTCCTGGTTTTGGGAACTGGAAAATTCACAATGGCTTTAACTTTCTCATCATTCACTCTGACTCCTCTTTAGAGATAACATGTCCTAAATAGACAATTTTCTCTTCAGAAACTCACATTTAGCTAATTTGACTTTTAATCCAGCGAACCGTAATCGCTTGAGGACTTTTTTTTTTAACACCTTTAGATGTTCTTCAATTGTATCTGTGCATATGAGAATGTCATCCATGTACACAAACACCGACTTTCCTAACAAGCCATGAAGTACTGTGTTAACCAGTCTAGTAAATGTTATTGGGGACCCTTGTAATCCAAAAGGCATCCTATTAAACTCGTAATG
The DNA here is from genome assembly GCF_040412425.1 of Macrobrachium rosenbergii. NCBI lineage: Eukaryota > Metazoa > Arthropoda > Malacostraca > Decapoda > Palaemonidae > Macrobrachium > Macrobrachium rosenbergii. Next base: position 65,841,171 of record NC_089753.1, read on the forward strand.
TCCCTTTGGTACCGAAAATGCTGTATATTTACGGCTATTCTCACAAAGGGGAACCTGTAAAACCCTTGCATAAGATCTATAGATGAATATATATTCTTGCCACCGATCTCAACAAACAAATCAGGCAAACAAGCTACAGGATATCTATCTGGGCATGTTTTTTTCATTCAATTTACGAAAATCTACACAAACTCTGATACTACCGTCTTTCTTAGGAACTGCAAGCAAAGGAAAATTAAACGGAGAATTGGACGACCTAATAATGCCTTCCGACTCCCACCTCTGAACTTCTTTTTCTACTTCTTCTCTGATCTTAAAAGGAATTCGATATGCTGGAATATATATGGGATTTGTACCCTTTTCTAGGCGGATTGAATGTTCTAAAACATCTGTAACTCCTAATTCATTTACTGACACCGTACTCACAACGTCTTTGAATTTCTCACGGTTCCCTCAACAACGCATACTTGAGAAGGAAACTTTTTCTCTTTCAGCGACACTTTAACCAATGTAGGAACTCGCGGTTGCAATTCAATATCTTCCAACAAAAATCCTTTAAAAGATCTTTGCGGAATATCTTCACTCTCTAATGAATGTGTTACACATGTCTCAGACTGTGTCTTAGGTTTCTCACAAGTTTTTTCCTGTGTATATATGGAACAAAACAACCTGACTCACCTATTGTAATCCCCCTGAATTCCCGTAAGAATGTTGATGTTATGTCGCATGCAAGAAGGGTGTCCTAGCAAAACCATTTCGCCTAAGGCTAATCCTTCTATGACCAAAAATGATTCTACTATTGTCTTTCCGCCGATACAAAGCGTAAGAAATGACGAACTTAAAATATTCAGTTTTCTCGCTTGTACATCACACACTGTCTCACTAGTAGGGACTAATTTGCACTCTGGAAACTTCGAGTGAAAAAGGTCAGCATTTACTAAGTTAACTGAACTACCAGAATCAATGAAAATAGAAATTTCACTGCCATTAGAGAATCCACGTACAATCGGCCTAGGTTCTAGTGACTCTAAGACCTGATTGCTCATTATGCTGTGTCCGTTTTCGAACTTATCTTGTGAAAATTCTGCTGTTCCTTTGTGTATCTAGAACTTGCATCATGTGGAATTCTCCTGTCATATCTAGAAAAACCTCCCCGTGACTTCCCTGAATAATCTCTATTCTTTGTGGCTGGGCAAAATCTCCATCCATGATCTGAAGATTTGCAAACTGAACAATACCTCACTCTGCAATTTGATTTACTATGTCTTAGTTTATCACAATTAAAACAATGTATCGTTGTGACTGATCTCTCTGGAATTTTCTTCGATTCTACTCGTGCACATGTCTTCGCTGTTGCATCATTTCCCGAATGCGAGGGATTAGCATTATTCTGTGGTTTGGAAACCCCAGCAGACATCTTTGCACCTCCCTGTACAAAACTACTGTCCAGTGTCCGGCATTTTGATAGATTTTTATTAATCTGTGCAAACAAAGAGGATTCGTCTGTATCCAGATCAATTCTTTTGTCAAAACTATCTACAATTACATCTGGGACCGACGTTAAAAAGCAAGCAAAGTGTAGCAATCTTTCAAAATTATCTAAGGAGATATTATTTCCAGTTACCCATGGAGAGCCTGTTATAGATTTCTTTAACTCACCTACTGCATCAAATAAATTTGCACTGTATGTGACTAGTGAATCATTGCCTTTCTTTATTTTGAGAAACTCTCGCAAATTCCGAACTGCACACTCACGTTGAACTCCGCCATAAGTAGCTCGTAGAAATTTCTGCAGTTCATTCCAAGTTTTACACCTTCTGAACCCGAAACTGCGTGCCCCTTTCCCAGTATCTCCTTTATCCAAATCCAGAAATGATTTAGCCTCTGTTAAAGCTTCAGCGCCATTCGTAATTTTCTTGGAATTCAGATAATTGTTCACTGACTCAATGAAAGTTTCTATATTTTGGGTTGGCTTCCCGTCAACTAACCCTTTAAAATTAGTAATTCCCGCGCTAACGCTCGTCACTTTATGCACCACAACTGATTGGGATGTGCTTGCTGCATCGTCCGGCATTTTGTAAGTGATTATACGCCCTGAGCGTAACAACATAAAAAAGAAACCAAAAAGAACACTAGAGAAAGGCAAAAGTTACCCCCTCTAAAAGAAGAACAGAAAACGGAGTTCTGCGCAACTTACGAGAATGGGGTACTCACCAATTTGAACAGAAAACGGAGCTCTGTGCAACCTGTGACGTCACCATCTCGAAGACGGAGCAGAGGAAAACAAGCGTGATTTTTGTTGAATCACCACTTTGCGTAATTAACTCACAATCGCCACTATTCACACTTATTTGGGTATTTTGTTAACCCCAAAATTGCTCTAGAGATCATCCAGATCTATTTCACAACTCCCCACTCCCAATACTCGAATAGAGACGGAAAAAAAAAGATTCCCCGTATTACACACGTAATCACGACACCCTATGAAACTCGGTCTCTTAAGACTGAGTGGTCACACATCACGCTCACGGCCCAGTCGCCTTGGGTATCAACGTTACCAATTAGTCTATTAGTAATCTCCCTCTTTCGCCACCATTAAAGACATGGGACACCGCTGCCGCCATTAAAATCTGTTACAGGGAACAAAATCAACACTTTTTTTGAAAGTGTACATAGTGTAATCTTAGCGATCTTCTTCAGGAAAAAGACGTGAAAAGGTTCAACCCATGATCACACTCGCATTTTTTTTTCTCTCTCTCTCTCTCTCTCTCTCTCTCTCTCTCTCTCTCTCTCTCTCTCACTGTGTATCGACTCTCTCTCTCTCCCTCCGTTTATCGAAGCTCATCCACCCGACCTCTCTCATTCTCTCAAAGCAATTAAATGGACTATTTAAAGAAACACAATCGTTTCTACAAAAATAGGTTTATTATTCAAATAACCCAACAAGAAATGAATAAAACAAAGTAAAGATTAAAATGCATAATAAATGGATTATCGAGTCAGATAACTAAACTCTAAACTGCAAAGCACTTCTGATTAAAGAAGTCTCATTATGGCTAATAGCCTGGAAATCCCCAAAATCACACATACTCCCAAATCAATAACTAAAAGTCATGTCAAAAAAACAGTCTACCACAATTCCACAGACATCTGTCGAAAGAATCAAACATGATAGAAAACTCCCAAAAATATATGAAATACAAAACACAATAATGGAAAGTGTAAAATGCATAGCCAAGATATGGCAAACGTAACATAACCAAAATAATAATATAAAAGAGGTATGAATATTCATATTAAATTTCCCACACCAGTTCACAAGTTCATAATGATCAGAAAGTCATGGTAAAAATCACAAGTTCAATTTTCTCCCATAAAAACAGAGATTTGAGACTCTACCTTATCTGCCGATTTTCAAAGCCTGGAACCACTCCAAAGCTATGACTGGACAACTGCAGTTCTGTCACATTAATGAACGATCAAACTCACTTTTAGGGCAGATTTTGGCATAATCTAGATCAAAGTAACGCACGTACTCATGAACATACATAACGCTCCGGAGATCACCTGATCGCCAATATTGCTGAGCTTCTCGCGCAGAGAGCTGAGGAATCAAACTATTTGCTGAATACAAAGATTTTGCAACTGACGGCTCGGTCAGTACCATCTCGCACACCAAAAAATTCTTTCATCACACCATGCACGTTATAAGATTGTAAATGCCATATTTTCTGAAAATATATATATATATATATATATATATATATATATATATATATATATATATATATATATATATATATATATATATATATATATATATATATATATATATATATATATATATATATATATATATATATATATATATATATATATATATATATATATATATATATATATATATATATATATATATATATATATATATATATATATATATATATATATATATATATATATATATATATATATATATATATATATATATATATATATATATATATATATATATATATATATATATATATATATATATATATATATATATATATATATATATATATATATATATATATATATATATATATATATATATATATATATATATATATATATATATATATATATATATATATATATATATATATATATATATATGTGTGTGTGTGTGTGTGTGTGTGTGTATGTATGTATGTGTGTATATAAATCAGTTCATGTAATTTATAACAAAAGTTATTAAACAAAATAATTAAAAATAGCAATGATTAATAAGATATATATATATATATATATATATATATATATATATATATATATATATATATATATATATATATATATATATATATATATATATATATGTGTGTGTATGTGTGTGTATGTACGTATGTATGTATATAAATCAGTTCATGTAATTTATAACAAAAGTTATTAAACAAAATAATTAAAAATAGCAATGATTAATAAGAGCAACATCAACGAATGTAATAATACTCCAATGTTTATGTTAATCTTCACTGGATTATTTTTAAAATGCCTCTCTCGTAAGATATCTGAGCATATGTATTTTGCCTTTTATTCAGTAGAAAATGAAAAGATCATTTACATTTCACTGTAGAATAAAAGATGATCTCTAATAAACGATCACAATGCACAATAAGTTCATTTTCATAAACTCTTACATATGAATTGCCACCAAACTTTGAAGTGTAATTATTATTCGACTGCTGATAAGGAAACTTTCTTGTCCGCTCAATTTCTTTATTTCTGATAGCAGCCGTGATGAGCATCGGTAGCGTCTATACCAATAAAAGTACAAGAAAGACGAGCTGATGTCAAGCAGTCTGCTTGCATCAAACATAGACGAACGATGAGCTCTCAATCATTGTTTTATCTCTTTAATGTAGCTCAGGCCACATGTAGACCTATGTTCACAACACTCCTAAAAATATACCTGGGTATAGTTTGGTATGCTTTTGATTTTCCAATTTTTCTTTAAAACATACTTGGTTTTTTGTGAATAATCCTAACCTGACATTTGTGTATGAATTAATGCGATAAAGTTTATTTAATTGCTGGATGGTATAAAATGATGGCATTTATAAAGTGAAAAGGCAATACTAATCATAATAATGACCATTATTGCAATTAATACTATTATTATCATTTTCTCTCTGCTGTTGTTCAAATTTTTATCTATTATCATTGATTTTTATATCAGTACAAGGTAAATTATATTTAGTTTTACTATCAATCCTTCAATACACACACTCACACACACACACACACCTTTACAGCTTTATCTTATTCATTATTATTGGGGTGCTCGGCTCTGAAAAGGCGCCAGCGGTCATGATCCTCTCCCGCAGAACCTACACCAAGATGGAAGCAACATAATTATGCCTTTTCACAGCTGACCTCCCCAACAATGATGAATAAGATATGGCTGTAGATGTGTGTGTGTGTGTGTTGAAGGGTTCACAGTAAAATCAAATATAATATAATTTATCTTGGCCTAATACACAAACCAATGATGATACATAAAACATGAGCAACAGCAGAGAGCACGCAAATGGTAATAGTATTAATTGCAATAATGATCATCATTATGATTAGTATTATCCAATGAGTTTCCTCTAAGCTTTTTCCAGAACTATGTTTGTGGCTCAGTCTCAGCTACTGAAATAGTGCGAGCGCTGATAATCTTCTCATACGAAATCTATATATATATATATATATATATATATATATATATATATATATATATATATATATATATATATATATATATATATATACATACATATGTATATGTGTGTGTATACTTAACGTATTTTTTTATGAGCGCTCCCACTTTTTCAGAGGCTGAGCGCTTAAAAATAGTAGAGAGAAATGATTCAGAAAGACAAAGTCGTGGGAGCACCTGCAGTCAGTAGCCATATATTCTGTATTTGATTTCTGTATAGGAAATTTTTATGTTAAATTCAGGCCAAACTCAAAGAGCAACCACTGTTTTTGACACTTTTGTGATAGAACCCATAATTCTGGATTTATTTTGGTCTAGAGACTTGAATCGTTTAACAAATGAAATTTAAAAAGCGAATAAAAAAAGAGCCACGAATGACAAAAGCAAACCCCAGGTCGTGTCCCCTTTGCCAGGTAAGCGAGGAAGCTCCGATGTCTCTCTGGCTGCTTCCTCTTCTTCTTCAGCCAAAGGAAGGAGGGAGCTCTTCTTCATCCTCCATTTCCTCAAACACCAGATGTGCCTCTGTCCACGATGGAAGGGAATAAATAGTAACGTGGTGATCAGTCGACTTAAGTGGGTCGTGACCACAGAGCGTCAATAACATAGACTGGCGATCTCCCGGCCGGCCGAGCGAGTGACCTCTGGCGGCCATATTGAAAGCACTGGTCCAACTCATAGTACTACTCGTATGCTGCACAGACGAGGCACTAAGGCAGCTTTGCGTTTTATTTCTCTCCCTAATTATTAAAATAAGTAATTTTACAGGTAAATTAATCACCACTGAAAGGTATATTTCGGAATATTTCTGTTCTGAGGTCTATTGTAGTTCAGGTAAAGAATTTTGCATTCTTTTCTGTATAATCAAAGACATTTAATTTGATTAGAAAAACTTACTTTCTTATTAAGCATTCAGTATTCTCCATACATAGACGTAAATATGCTCACTCTTATAAAAAAAGAAAATCCTAAAATGTTGACTTACATGAAGTACAGAATTTTGAATGAAAAAATCATTGACTTTAATCTGTATATATCTAAAATAACAAATTTTTACTTGTGAACTATTTCGAAAGTATAAAGTAGACTGCAGAACTTCTTTATATATATATATATATATATATATATATATATATATATATATATATATATATATATATATATATATATATGTGTGTGTGTGTGTGTGTATTATGATTTTTCCCACCATACTCAGCGTCTTGCAAACAAAACCGACGAGACGAAAGAAAAGCTAGCAGCCACTTCTTTGGAACGATGCTGAGAAAGAATTGTTCCATAAAGAAAGCCATCAAGTAATTTTGACATATTTGGAGTAACGACCAACGAAAATGCACGCAGAATCGGTAGGAATAGGCCTAGCACTTGCTAAGTTAACATTCTTTTCCTTGCTGGTGCCATTCTTAAAGACTACCTTTTCCTTGGCGTGATGGTTCGATATACTCTTACCATGGAGAAATTATCTTTATATATTCGAAAACAGGTTGTACTTTGAGAGAGGTTGAAATGATATAGCACCGCACCAAATGAATAGCCTAATTTGAGGGCTAGGCCTAGCCTAGGGTACCAAATTTCATTTTCCCGCTGACACAACTGGTAGTATCCTACACACCTACTTACTACTAATTTAGGCCTTCCTTTTCAGTGATGGATAAGCTCGCTTTTACTTTGATATGATGTGGCATATATAAGATGAATGATGTTCCGATTTCAAAACAGAATTCGCCTTTGCATTTATGTGCCACAACAATAATCATGCTAAATGTAGCCTATATATCGACAAAGAAGGGATTTGCGTCAAATAAAAAAGGGCCATATTTACACAGAATCGAATCATAGGAGTTGTTTCCACGTGTTGTTTTCGTCGTCCTGAAACACAAACACTCTTCCAGAGTGTGACGTTTCGGCGGAATTCCGTTGGGAAACCACGTAAGGTGAATTACGCAATTTCCTAAACAACTCTAATGCGGCTTTTGACGCCTAAAAACTGAAAAAATGGTGGCATACACAGTAGGCCTATCCTACAACCTACATACTCCCTGCAGCTAATTCTTAATGACTGACAAAAGACAGCAGGTGTCCTTATGCATCACAGTAACATGCTCAACAGACGAGACTGGTTGACACAAGTGTAATAATACCTTTTGGATTACTTACTACTAAGCATTTTAATAATCATCAAGATCTTTCTTACTTTATGTGCGTCATGTGGCATGTGCAATATTAATGATGTTCTGATATTAAAATTAAATTGCCACTTATTTATGTGCCACTACAATATAATATTAATGCTGAATATGGTAGAAAGCGGATCAACTTCTAAGGAGACTTAACACTGGTACCGGGAGATAGGCGGCTCGCTCACTGTCTCATATTCACGTCTGTAGCCTAGAAAACTAGCAATATGTTGACATTCCTTCATTTATCTCACGTTTTGGACAAGATAGGAAAGTTTTGGTCATACCATAGGATTCGGTATTAATTGTACAACTAAATCCTGATTTCTTGAAATCAATTAAATAAAACACAAAGGAATTACAACGAGTAAAAGGGAAGAGAGAGAGGCATTTAATTCTTTATACCTGTTTTACTTATCTTCGGGTTTTGCATCATTCACGGGATCAAGATAAAATAAAACTTGTGTTTTCATACAGTAAATTCACCCTGAATACGTTGGTGCTTTCAGATGTTAGATGCGTGTGATATGTGAAGAGAAAATTAAGAATATGTCTTCTTAAGTTGCATCCGTACTTGACTCAGTTTGCCAAGAGACAGTGCATCATCTGCAACACCGCGTTGGTCTTATCAGCCGATGACGGTTGCCAGTTAGCGATATGAGAGGTTTGCAATTTCGACATTATTTACCGTATTATTATTATTATTAATATTATTATTATTATTATTATTATTATTATTATTATTATTATTATTATTATTATTATTATTAT
>NC_089753.1:65852382-65877382 GCF_040412425.1 Macrobrachium rosenbergii
ATGAATTTTTTTTTTTTTTTTATTTCCAGTGTTCAATATCGTTAGTTAGCATTGTAAAATACCCAACCTACAGCTTGGGTCATCCGCGTAGGCTCATTTTTTTTTTTTTTGTATGTCAGAGGAATCTAAAGTGTAAATGAAGTTTTCACGATTTCACCAGCATTACAGTATACCTTGACAAGTAATCTTCCTCTTCTTCCCAGCTTGTTGCCATTTTCATATGGGGTCGCCGTGACGCCTTCTTTTGAAGGACTTTGATTTGGCTTTTGGGGTAGACTTTGTAGTCCCGATCGGCTGCCCTGCCTGACATTGCTTAGACCCCGGAATTGTGTACTGTACATGTATTGTACCAGTTCACCAGCGCTCCTTCTCCCAGCAGCGAGGAGATGTTACGCGGTGAGGTCGGTGGTCGAGACGTGTGATACCTTGTCAAGTAATAATGTGGATAACAGAATTATTCAGAGCGGTGGAAATTACTGTTCCTAGATGCAACACCGTCGATATATGATAATGAAACAAAACTAAACTCTTTCATACACATACACAAACTTCCACTCACATACATATATACAGACATAAGCGATGGGCAAAACATAATATTTCCTTTCAAAGAGAAGTCGAATTCACGTACTACGTGAAATGAACCGAAATGCTCACGACCTACCGTGAACTAGCTGAAACTGTGAAACAGGTGTCAGTCACCTCAGCTCATGCGGAAAACCGAAAAAAATCCAGATCGAAACTCCCAGACGAGAACAGAAGGTGGAGAGTGAAGTGGCTCCGTTCAAGAGGAGGAGGTTTCGTTCATGAATCCCCTCGGGTCGTAACTAACTCAACTCACCTCAGCTCCTGGAGGCAGCAGCGGAAGGTTGAAAAGGAAAGAAATATATAGATTCTTTATTCAAGGAAAGAATCGGTTGTTTATTTGTTATATCCTCTGATTTGCTTATTTTATCATCCACCCTTTATTAAAGAAAAGTTTTACTATTTGTTTTTTAACTTGATGCTTGACTGAGATTGTAATATAATAAGAATATTGGTTGGCTTTCGCTCGACTATATTTTATTCGGAAATGAACATTCTAGTGAAATATTTTCCATCTTGGAAATAAACTTCTATTGTTAGTAATATTGACAAAAAATAATATTGAATAAAAATAGAAAAGTTTTAAAGGAAACACCAGGATCACCTAATCCTCGAAAGCACTGGTTAATCACCCTAGTATTTCTGTTACCACCCTTGTACTAGAGATGAGAAAATGATTATGAGGAATCTTAGACTGGGAGGAGCGCTCAGGAATCATGAGGAATGAGGCCATCGTAAATGAGGAGGGTGATAAATGGGGCAATAAAATGAGTGATAAAAGAGAACCTCATACCAGGGAAGGTGTCATTAAAAAGGGGAACTGCACCGTGGAAAATATCGTTCAAATTTTTCGTTGAGGTTTTATATCGAGAGAAATGAGTAGGGGTTAATATACCAGTAAGGTTTAACCTACTAATCTGAGAGTTTCATGAATGACCATCCATTTTGATAGCTTCTTAAACGACCTTCAATTCTGACACCTACATAAATGACAGTCTTTCCATTTGACAGTTAAGTGAATGACGATCCATTTTTAGAGCTACTAAAATTGCCCTCCATACAGGCCACTACAAAAGGGGCCTTTTATTATGACAGATACAGAAGTGATTTCCTGTTCTGCCAGCTACATGAATAGATACCAAACCTGACAACCCCATATATATATGACCCTCCATTCTTACAGATACAGAAATTGTCTTCCGCTTTGACAGCTACATAAACAGCTTTGCAGTTTGACAACTTCATAGATGACCTTCACTTATGACAGCTACTCAGTTACTGTATATGACATTTCATTCTGATAGCTTATGGCCTTCAGTCTGGAAGATGACACAAATTCCCTGCCAGCCATGCTGATGCACACATCAATGACTCTCCATCCTGAAAGATGCGTCAATGACCTTGGGTTCAGACAGATGCTCCAATGGCGTTTTATTTGGTAGTTTCACAAGTGACCATCCGGTCTGACAGATACACAAATCGTGCTCCAGTTCTGAAAGGTACATAAACGACCTTCCTTGCTGACTGACAGCTACGTAAAAGAAATTGCATTTGGCAATGGCCTGAATGGCCTTTCATTTAGGCAGCTGCATAAATGAACCTTTCAGCTTGACAGCTGCGTCACTTCGAGGGAGGATTTTCATGTGTCGTAAGTCACGTCCTGTTGTTTCCTCACTTTTTCACAGCTAATTAGTGTCTAATTAATTGTGACTTAATCTCGTTTCCCTAATCTTTATTTCCATGAATGTCTGGACCCAGATAATAGGGAGCAATTCGAGCTTGTTATAGTGGCTGAAGAATAACTGGTTTAGTAAACCACAGGTAACTTATACTGTAAACATTACACGAATGGCATTTTTGGTGGGCTACAAAGTCATTCACTGGGGATATTATTATCAGAAACCAGTATTTCATTATGTGAAGCGTGCATCGTACCTGTAAAGTCATTTATAGAGATAGGTGATAATGATCAATGCCCCACCTCTGTAGTAATACTGTACAGTACATATGCCACGAGCTGACTGCTTTGTTGAGGATCCCGGAGTTATTACTTGTACGCCGAGGAAATTATTAGATGACAATAATTAACGACCAGATATTTTTAGCTTCCCTAATTGCTGCGGTGCTTCAAGAACAGATTTACGAGAATTGACGTCCTCTTCCTTTTGGGAGTAATGTATCTTTCCTACCTCCGTGCGAGTGGATTTTTGTTCTTTTTTTTTTGTTTTTTTGGCATTTTGTTCGATTCATGTAACCCTTTTACTCACAGCAGGGATTTTAGGATGTGGTTGCCAGCCTTATGCCCAATTCCATCCTACGGTTTATCATTTACCATCATGCATTTAAATGCATTACTTAATTAGGATAACAGAGCCTTTTAAACATCAGGACAACAGAAACGCCGTTGGCTTTGATAGGACAGTCCTTTGTGCCCCTGTCTCGTTGGGGATTGAACGCCGGTCCACTGTCTATCTGGGCGAGTGTCATAATCAACAGAGTACGATCCCATTTATGCTCCTTTCATTCTTTTTAACATCTATATTTTACTATTTTTTTTACTCTTCGTATTATTTTAATAGGAAATGTATTATTTGTATTTTCGCTCCTCTTGTCAGAAGGGGAGAGAGAGAGAGAGAGAGAGAGAGAGAGAGAGAGAGAGAGAGAGAGAGAGAGAGAGAGAGAGAGAGAGAGAGAAATGTACCTTACTTTGTACACAGAACAACTTTGAATTTTAGATGGCCTTGAAATCTCAGGGTAACTATTCAAAGTAAACCAAAGTTATGGAAACGAAATATTCTTATGAAAGAGAGGGAGAGTTTACACAAGTATTACTGTTATGGAGAAAAATTAAACATAATTCTGTAAGTACAATATATTGTTGGCTCATTATATGAATTAGCCATTAGTGGTAGTGTCTAAGATTCCTCTGCAAATAACACATAACAAAAACTGAAACGGAGGCTGGTGTTGACAGTGGATGAATGTTTGAACCACTTCCGTTGGAAACTTTGTTTGGCAGCATTTAAGGAATTGTCTCATGAAACCGACTGTTTTCTTATCGTTTCTTTTCTCTTGAATGTATAGATTTAGAAATTACCAATTCAGTTTGGGTTAAGAGAATGAAATTAAAGGAGAAGTGAAGTCACAGTTGAATCAGTAGTCAGTATCAAACTGCTAAGAATATGATTATTAAATCTGCAAAGTGTTTATAGCGACTGCAGTATGAAAGCAAGAAGAAAGGATTCCCTTTAACGGCCATTAGAATTTACACCCATGAAAATCAGTTCGTTTTTCTGAATAATAGCAATTGACGAAGGCAATTGCTGAGGCCTTGACGAAGGCAAGGAAACTTTCTTTAAACAGAGCCATTAATCGTCAGCGTTTTTTCATTGTACCTGTTTTTCTCTTGTTGATTCGTGAAGGTTTTTTTTAGCTGAATATTGTATACATATTTTGTCTTCTATTACCTCTTTTAATATACTCGTCTTCGCAATTGACAGGTTATTATTATCTGAAGAAACGCTATCTAAACATAGTGATAGCGACTACCAGTTCACGTATATTCTTTTAACAAATAAAAACAAATTATGCCAATGCAGTTATGAAAGGGTGACCTATATTTTAATAAGATTATCGGCCTTGAATGGGATTTGAAAAGGAACAGCGCTGTGACATTGACCCCGTTCCATTCCGGGTCAATTTTCACATAATTTAAGCGAGCCATCTCAGCAATTTTCTCATTTTCTGCGTAATTCATGTAAATCTAATTAGTTCACTGCGAGTGTATCACATTGCTTTTCCGCTTCCAATAGCTGCGACTAGAAAATAGTTATATTACCTGAGTAATAAGGACGCTGGACAAATAATCATAATGTTGTTCGGAACCAGATGAATATAATAAATATGGACTATTAGGTTGATAAACTTTTAAGAAATAACAGTGGGTACCATAAATGAATCTAATTGAGTAATTAATTGAGAGAGAGAGAGAGAGAGAGAGAGAGAGAGAGAGAGAGAGAGAGAGAGAGAGAGAGAGAGAGAGAGAGAGAGAGAGAGAGAGTATGGGGCGGTAACTATGAGGGTTGTGATTTTGTTGAATCTAAATTAATCCACTGCTATCGAAATATTCGTCAAAAGTAGCTGTCTTATTATTATTATTATTATTATTATTATTATTATTATTATTATTATTATTATTATTATTATTATTATTATTTGCAGTAGTAGGTAGTATTAGTTTTAGCAATAGAAGTTGCAGGAGCATAAGCTGGGGAGGAAAAAGATGTTAGAATATTGAGAGAGAGAGAGAGAGAGAGAGAGAGAGAGAGAGAGAGAGAGAGAGAGAGAGAGAGAGAGAGAGAGAGAGAGAGAGGGGGCGGGGTCGTCATCGTCAGTGTCGAGATATTTATGCCATGAACTGACACCTCTGTTGTAGTTCTGGAACGATAGCCCGCTCCCCAAAAGTAATTCTAGGGCGAGAATAATTTAATACCAGGTGTTTTTCTGTCCGCTAATTGCTGCGGTGTGCTTGTTCGTGTATGAAAATTTATGAGCACAGTCTTGGGGGATAATTGCTTGATTTATTTTGCCCCTTTTGTCTGAGTGAAAGCGCCCTTTGGCTTATGTGTTCCAATTTTCTTATTTTTTTAGTAAAGTTATCATCTCAAAAGGCTTTACCTGAAGATAAAACATTAGGATGACCATTCCTGTTAAATGTAATCAGGTAGAAAAGTCCCCATTTTTATTTAAAATGATGATATCTTGAGAAGTTGTACATAAAAATAAACATTAGACTGACACACCTAATATTTACAATTTTATGGAAAGCACATAACATTTTAATACTACAAGGTTGACCACAAGTTGAATACAGCTGACTCCATATTTAAATCAGTCAATGACGAATTATACCTAGTCATTCGCGCACATTCGTTGCCATAGACATCTAAAGAAATATGAGCACATGTGCAAACGATTAATTTTGCACATATTGCCATAAACTTCTTAAGATGGTTTAGAAAACACTGTACCAATGTTTCTCTAATCCTCTATTCTGTTAATAGACAAACAGAGAAAATCTTTGATTGTTAGACTCGTCCTTCATTAACTGAATAGCAGCCGAGTAGTCAAAACTTTTATTGTTCTTTCTTTCTCGAATCCCGAGTCAGTTGGAAGTATAACGAGGGATTAGGCTTTGTCTCTTGTGAGTCTGTGAATGCATATGTTTATTCAAAGGCCGTGTTTGTAGTCGACTGGAAAATAAATCAGTTAGCGTTCTTTAAGTATTTTCTGAAGTGAAAGAAAATCTGTAATGTTAAAGTTCATGGGGTAAAAAGAGAGAGAGAGAGAGAGAGAGAGAGAGAGAGAGAGAGAGAGAGAGAGAGAGAGAGAGAGAGAGAAAGAGAGAGAGAGGGGGAGGGAGGGATATCAGGTGATATTTCATAGCAGTTTTTGTATCTGAATGGTATTCTGAATGCTTAAATCTCGGTTGTCTATTAAAAGAAAGTTTATTTAACAGAGTTGATTTACTCTCAAGTTGGTATTCTGCTTGGTATAATTATACAGATAACAAGCACAAAAGGACAAGAAAGTACACCATTTTTTAATATTATTTTGATGATAATTCAGAAACTTTAAGTATGTTATTCTTCATTCAACAAACTGTAAGAGAATTATCACAGAAACAATTTATCTTCTCATGTTTGCTTCTTGAAGTAATGCTGAATGCATACAGCCATCTAAAGAGTTAGTCAGCTTGTATGCAAAAGTATTTCCTTTGCAGTTTTATAACCTAAAGCAGTTTTAAACCCTTACATGCAACAAACAAAAGAAAGAGTGCCCTTGTTAGTGATTGTGATTTATACTAAATGCAAGTTAAAAGTATTACCACTTTACTTTTGTAGGTCCTAGCTAGTAAATTCGGTTATATCTTTCTTGATAAAGACTAAATTATTTATAAAGGTATTAAAGAAAGTTCAAGGGAAGTGGTAACAGAGTTAATATTAAGGAATATTCCATTCAAGGAAACTGTAAAGAGAAAAAAGGGAGACTTGAGACTAAATTGCGTAACAGTGAACTAAAAATGATGGAAAATATCCGTTTCCGTTGTCAGCCGTAAATAGAATAAATGGAAACAATTCGAAAATATAGTATGGAACTGTACGAGCTGTTTGTTGGAGAAAGAGCCCGTGCTGGATCGAAGCCAATTTTGAACAACAACAAAGACAAAATTCAGTTTTTTGGACGGGATGCGGAGGCAAGAAAGAGATCGTTAATGGCGAAGAAGATGATGAAATGGCAATAAAAGCGAGAATCGTCTCAGGGAAAACGCCATGAAAGGCACCACTGATTCATGGAATGTCAGTTGAAGTTGCGGTGGGTTAGGTTTCGTCTGTTGCTGTTGGTCTTAGTAGAGGAAGCTTCTTATCTCGTCTTTTCTTTCTGCGCGATTTTGGAGACATTTTAGCCAGTGACAGGTCTGACAAGACATGAGTAGAAAAATGAGGTGGGAATCAGGGAAGGAATGCGCGAGCTTCTCTCTCTCTCTCTCTCTCTCTCTCGTACGTGTATATTGCTATCGAATACCCAACAGCCTTATTACTTTATCCATACGGTTCCAATTTCATTGTATTAAATTAAAAGAAATTTTTCAAAAGTATTCCAGCAATCTCATCGGTATCGAAGTTTTCACCACTGGAAACGCCTACCTCTTTTCATATCGACGAGTTTGCATTAATTTTTGTACAGTAATAATTGCAATATTAGGTAAGCCTTCAGCTTTATTCTTTAAATGTGGGAAGCAGATGACTGAAGTGAAGAGAAACCTTCTCGAAATAAATCCCGAGTGTTGTTTAGAGGAAAATCGCCGACAAGGAAACGTCTGAAAAAAAGAGACACCGGATAAAGAATCCCCCCAAGAGGCTTGGCAAAGAGAGGCGCACGGAAAGAAGCCTATTCCGCAGATGTCAGCAAATCTTTGCTCCTCAGCGAGTTTGCATTTGGATAAACTCCATCCCGTGCAAGCTTTCATAAAGCATTATATATAAGCATATATATATATATATATATATATATATATATATATATATATATATATATATATATATATATATATATATATATATATATATATATATATATATATATATACATATACATATATATATGCATATACATACATACATATATATATTGTGTATGTGTGTAAGAATGACGTATGTATGTGTGGTGAATGTGTGTATGTATGCAAAAGCATTTACACATGTATTTATAAACAGCACAAGACATTGGCAAGTCTGAAGTCTATCCTTCAGCAGGCATTGAATGTTTTCTTGTCAATAGAAAAATATTTTTGGTGTAATAATTGTTTATTTATGATTTTATTCCTTTAATTCATCGTTTATTCCCATTATTCCATTTAAATTTCTTTTCTTTCTTTGCAGGCCGGCCAGTGAAGAGCGCAAGAGTGAGTGCTCAATTCAATCATGTTCCATGTCGGTTACTTTTTTATTATGTTTATAGTGCCTTCGATAACCTTCAGTATGTTTCACAGTCGCTCAAGAGAGTGTACGTGCTTTTATTTTATGAAACGGCTGATACATTTAAGGAAGACCCATTTCCTACAATTTGTTGTCTGATTTTAAACCTGACAGCAAAACACTTGCTGATTACCAATGGTTAACACCTGTCTTGAGATCCAGCCCCCACCCCAACCCCCTCCCCGCCCCACGAGTCAAAAGCGTCGAGTGAAAGTCTCGGAAAAGAAATCTCGGTGGAAATGTCAGTGAAGCTTTTTCTTGAGGATGATAACATGTACCCACGACTGCAGCCATTAACTAAATTAGGTCAGACCACTATCCATTTCCGGGACCGCGAGGCATTGTTTTTCTCAAATATCTTTCAAACTAATTACTTGATCGAGATGGTACTTTGACACAGTGTGCAAGACATCTCCCCCTAATTTTTGGTAATACTGTATAGTGCACTGTCAAATGGTGTTTGTTAAGGCGTTTACTCTTGACTTTTCAAGGCAAAGTCACAAGAGCCAGCAGGATTGATCTACCCAATCGAACGTCCGCTATCCCCCATAGACAGGAAAGGGGGGACGGAGATGGTGAGGCCAGGAAAGTGGGATGAGGAGGAGAAGGGGAGGGAGGGAAGGGATGGGGATAAAGGACGTTCGAATGCATAGTTTGGCGATGCTTGGCAACACTATGTAAGTCAGGAGCAAACGCCTTAACTATAACCATTTGACAAAGTACTATATTACCAAAAATTAGCAGGTGGTATCTTGCACACTGTGTCAAAGTACCATTTCGATCAAATAATTAGTTTGAAAGAGATTTGAAAAAAAAAAACGATGACTTGCAGCCCCTGAAATGGATAGCAAGTCAGTCAGAAAAGGAATGGAACTAGAATGCAGATTCCAGTTAAAGGGAAAAATAGTATCAGGATCGTATTTGCGTAAATTTTTATGCAATTGCAAGTTAAATATTTACTGTTTATCGACATAATTCATATCGTCATGCCCATTCAAGCTTGTAAGTCGGCTGATGGTTAGTTTCTAAACTTTCGTTATCTATGCTGCAACGTGAGTAGGGGAAAGGCGCAAATTCCCTCATTTTTCCAAATCGCCTCAATTTTCAAATAGCCTCAAATTTCCTATCACCTTTCAAGCCATCCCATCTCCGACCCTGAGACCCACGACCGTAAGATGAGAATGAAGGCAACACGAACACCCCCCCCCCTATAAGACCCCCTTCTTAATGGTGTTTTTATGTACGTACATGAGTGAGGCATTTTAATGATTTATTCCATACACGTACACGAGGTTCTTTTTTATTTATCTATATATTCCACTTATTTCAACTACGTACACGAGATATTTCATCTGTCGTATCATTTATCCGAGTTTCTCTGCTTCATTAGTGAGTGGCCCGCGACTGATAAGACGGGGTGAACATGACCCGCCCTCTTATTGGTGTTTTCTACGTACGTACATGAGGCATTGTTATGATTTATTTATCTCGCAGCACACTCAGCAAATTGACTCCCGGAGCGAGGTGTTCTACGATAAGACCGCCTTGATTCTTTTCGCTTACAAGTTTAGGAGAGAGAGAGAGAGAGAGAGAGAGAGAGAGAGAGAGAGAGAGAGAGAGAGAGAGAGAGAGAGAGAGAGAGAGAGAGTAAAAGTGCTAAGCAGAATATGATATGATAAGGCCGGGCCAAACACGAGAAGGAACAAAAATAAAACACAGTATATATATTACAACAGGAATTTTTATTGGCTAGCGACTTACAACAGGACAACGAGACATAGCATATTGGAAGACCGGTATGCATTTCATGACGGCGATCCCTCCCCTGAAGATTATACTTCCTGCTCGCTTCAACTTATTCCGGATATTCAGCAGAAATTCCCGGAAATCACTTCTGGAGCCACGACATCCAGCCATCCCTGACATGGACGATGTTACAGCAGCGCGGTGGATGAGTAATTCTCTGGAACACAAGTTTTAAAAGTATTAATTTGCGAAAGAAACGTCAATAGAAGAAAGTTTGCAAATTGTAAAGTATTAATTTGTGAATGAAACGTCAATAGAAGAATATTTGCAGATATCAAAGTATTAATTTGTGAATGAAACGTCAATAGAGAATGTTTGCAAATTGTAAAGTATTAATTTGTGAATGAAATGTCAATAGAAGAATGTTTGCAAATTGTAAAGTATTAATTTGTGAATGAAACGTCAATAGAAGAATATTTGCAAATTGTAAAGTATTAATTTTTGTGAATGAAACGTCAATAGAAGAATGTTTGCAAATTGTAAAGTATTAATTTGTGAATGAAATGTCAATAGAAGAATGTTTGTAAATTGTAAAGTATTAATTTGTGAATGAAACGTCAATAGAAGAATATTTGCAAATTGCAAAGTATTAATTTGTGAATGAAATGTCAATAGAAGAATGTTTGCAAATTGTTAAGTATTAATTTGTGAATGAAACGTCAATAGAAGAATATTTGCAAATTGCAAAGTATTAATTTGTGAATGAAACGTCAACAGAAGAATAATTGCAAATTGTAAAGTCTTAATTTGTGAATGAAACGTCAATAGAAGAATATTTGCAGATATCAAAGTATTAATTTGTGAATGAAACGTCAATAGAAGAATATTTGCAAATTGTAATGTATTATTTTGTGAATGAAACGTCAATAGAAGAATATTTGCAAATTGTAAAGTATTAATTTGTGAATGAAACGTCAATAGAAGAATGTTTGCAAATTGTAAAGTATTAATTTGTGAATGAAATGTCAATAAAAGAATGTTTGTAAATTGTAAAGTATTAATTTGTGAATGAAACGTCAATAGAAGAATATTTGCAAATTGTAAAGTATTAATTTGTGAATGAAAATGTCAATAGAAGAATGTTTGCAAATTGTAAAGTATTAATTTGTGAATGAAACGTCAATAGAAGAATATTTGCAAATTGTAAAGTATTAATTTGTGAATGAAACGTCAATAGAAGAATGTTTGCAAATTGTAAAGTATTAATTTGTGAATGAAACGTCAATAGAAGAATGTTTGCAAATTGTAAAGTATTAATTTGTGAATGAAACGTCAATAGAAGAATATTTGCAAATTGTAAAGTATCAATTTGTGAATGAAACGTCAATAGAATGTTTGCAAATTGTTAAGTATTAATTTGTGAATGAAATGTCAATAGAAGAATGTTTGCAAAAATGTAAAGTATTAATTTGTGAATGAAACGTCAATAGAAGAATATTTGCAAATTGTAATATATTAAGTTGTGAATGAAACGTCAATAGAAGAATGTTTGCAAATTGTAAAGTATTAATTTGTGAATGAAATGTCAATAGAAGAATATTTGCAAATTGTAAAGTATTAATTTGTGAATGAAACGTCAATAGAAGAATATTTGCAAATTGCAAAGTATTAATTTGTGAATGAAACGTCAGCAGAAGAATAATTGCAAATTGTAAAGTCTTAATTTGTGAATGAAACGTCAATAGAAGAATATTTGCAGATATCAAAGTATTAATTTGTGAATGAAACGTCAATAGAAGAATATTTGCAAATTGCAAAGTATTAATTTGTGAATGAAACGTCAGCAGAAGAATAATTGCAAATTGCAAAGTATTAATTTGTGAATGAAACGTCAGCAGAAGAATAATTGCAAATTGTAAAGTATTAATTTGTGAATGAAACGTCAATAGAAGAATGTTTGCAAATTGTAAAGTATTAATTTGTGAATGAAACGTCAATAGAAGAATGTCTGCAAATTGTAAAGTATTAATTTGTGAATGAAACGACAATAGAAGAATGTTTGCAAATTGTAAAGTATTAATTTGTGAATGAAACGTCAATAGAAGAATGTTTGCAAATTGTAAAGTATTAATTTGTGAATGAAAAGTCAATAGAAGAATATTTGCAAATTGTAAAGTATAAATTTGTGAATGAAACGTCAACAGAAGAAAGTTTGCAAAGTATATATGAAGTACTGGAATAATAATGAACCGTGCGCACAAACAAGTTACATCAGAGCAAACCACAGGTACAGTTGGACACAGGTTTGTGCTGGTACATACAGTACACACACACACCTCTGTCACTGTCTGAGCGAGCGAGCGAGCGAGCGAGCAAGCGAAGTGCACCCTTTACCCCTTCCTGTACTGCGCTGCCACTGCGAGTTGTTGTTGCTTGTAGCCCCCCCCCCCTCAGCCGACTACTATCTGCTTTTGGTTGGGGTTTCTTTGATTCATCGTGAAAATCGATGTTCGGAGCACAAGTGTTATCCCTACGAATATGAAGTAGCTACGGTCACATTTTTATCATGAGATAACGGTTTGTGTAATTTGTAAAAGCTTCCTTAAATATATTCAAGCCTATAGTACAGTATATATTTCACTCTCGAAGATCGCTGTGGTGGGCCAGGTAGAAAAAGCAGATTTGTCAGGTCTACCTTCGGGTATGGAAGGAAGGCCCTTTCAAATGCTTTCTGCGCAGATATTCCATCTTGAATATTTGCTTAAAACCTTGGGAGTCGAGGAAAAGGGTTTGCTTCTTACCTGTTTAGTTATTTTCTTTTATATAATTTTCATTCTGATTTTATTCATTCATTCCCAAAGATACAGATTTATTTAACCATTCCTCGTATTCATAATGGTTAAAGTAAATACTACAGTATAAGATTTTGGTAGTGCTGTGTATGAAGCATTTTTAAATACTCGTATCTTTTGAAAACCAAAGAACTTTAATAACAATTATATATGTTTATTTATTTTCATCAATACAGTACGAAAATATTTTGATATAAGGCTTCATAAAACATCAAGACCACTTATTCGAAACCAATGTTTAAAATAACATATACAAATGCATAATCCAACGTAACTTTACTCATACGGCGTCAATTAAATTATATTTCTTAAAGTACCAAGAAATTTTCTAGGAAAAATCGCGCTTATACCACACATTCATTGACGATAAATAACCGATAGTTTCTTCAGAACACCAGTTACAAGACTTAACCCACAAGAGGTTACATGCTTGTAAACAAGGTTTACTCCCCCCGGTTACGAAAATTTTAAATTTATTTTTTTGGCATTATCAATGCCAAATGATCCTAAAAGAAAGAAAATGACATTTAAAAGGCAAGAAAATAGCATTTAAAAGGCACACTTCGGCGTTTTATGGTCCAAATCGTAAGTTTTATATTGGGGGCTGGCTGCTGAGACATAATCCTTGCCGTGTTTTTGTCCGTTATCACTTTTTTTTTTTTTACACTCCATGCCTCCCTTATAAGTCCCTAATCCACCATTTTTTTTACCACTAATACGAACAATTTATTGTATTAATTTATTTTATAGAATTGAAAGTGGAAGCAGATTTATTTTACTTTTTATTCAGTACTGCAACTTACAAACTACATTTTCTTTATAAGATCCAGCACAAAACCAGTTTGACAGTCACATAAAACGAACAGTTTCAATCCAAATCTGTGGCGTTTGGCAGGAATATGCTCTCTAAATGATATGACTCTCTCCATAGAACGAGGCTCTCATCTATGACCACATTACAGAAGGCAAAACACTTCTTTGCATCTATTTCTTACATGATTAAACTGCACGAATTTTGTTTATCTTGCCTACTGCCTTGGTTAGATATCTATCCTTCAAGATTATCACATAGAAATGAAATGCACGTAAAATGTTTATAAAATGATTCAAAGACATTACTTTCGAAAAATTAGTGTATTCAGGAGAGGATCGGTGACCCAACAATCACGATAATTGTCCTTCCTGACAATACCCATAAGCATAACCAAGGCAAAGAAATTTCTCATCTCTGATACTGTAAGGTCATACCACTGTTTTCCCTTGAGAGTTTGCGTGATATATTACCCCTTTCATATCATGAAAGTAACGATTTGACTCCTCTACAGTCAGTTCCATTATAGAATCATTAAAAAAAATAAATAAAAGCTCATGATCTCTCGGGTAAGTTCATTCAGAGTGAGCATCCGTAGCAATTGGTTTCTGATGACAAAGCACATCTTGCAATCTGGTTGCCAGGCACACAGAACTGACGTTGTCTCTTGTCGATGTCAGATGCATCTATTTCTTTCTTGATAATGTGCCCAGGATACGGTAATATATCACAAATTCTAAGCAGTGATTCCCAAAGAATATTTGTGACCCTCCAAAATATCTGAACATTCTAGGTGGTGATTCCCAATGAGTATTTGTTGCCCTCCAACATCTCTGAGCATTCTAGGCGGTGATTCACTAAGAATATTTGCGGCCTTCCAGAATTTCTGAATATTATAGGTGGTATCTCCCAACGAATATTTGTGACCCTCCAGCATATCTGACCATTCTAGGTAGTGATTCGCGAAGGATATTGTGGCCCTCAACATCTCTGAGCATTTTAGGTAGCGATTCGTGAAGAATATTGTGGCCTTCCAACATCTCTGAGCATTCTAGGTAGTGATTCCTGAAGAATATTTGTGGCCCTCCAACACTTCTGAGCATTCAGGAGCTAACAAATTGTATTAATTTAGTCTGCTCACTCCACAATAGGCATCGATTAGATGCTGTAGAACTTGCACGGGTAGAGAAGGTGTATGACAATACGTTACTCGATTTGACTCATAATTACCGTGTGACGAGCTAGTAATATGGTCTATTAATTAAGGTAAGATGTACCTTGTAATTTACCGGAGCTTTCCAAAAAGAGTTTCAGGGAGTTAACTCAACATAGAATACTGGAAAGGCTGATGATAAATAATAGTTAAAATGTACACGTCATGCCAGTTAATTATTGTAATTATTATTGAAGACAGTGAAGAACTCTACAATCATGTTCTTTAATGATGGTGATGAAATAAGACTCACATGTATTAAATCTTAGTAAATTCCTTAAAACACTTAGCGACTACTGTTCTCGTCGTCAGATTATTTATATCAAGTTCCTGATTCATCATCTGACTCCTTAATCATTCTGGTTTGCGGTTATGCTGTAGCTTAACCTTGAGTTTGAGTCACTGGGTCATTAAGGTCAGGTATTTGGTATTTCATCAGTGCAGGAATAAGTCTGGATTATGTGCTTCGCTAACGGTTCTGGAAAGTCGTTTCGTTTAGGACCCCGCTGATGTTTTATCCCATTTAAACATTTGAGATTTGTTCCAGCTGCAGTTAGTATCAAACAAGCCTATGGGGACCCTCTTTAAATTGTTGCCTCTGTATAGCACTCTTACTTAAGTGATGTTATCCAAATTACACTTATATCCATTGCAATGCTGCTTCCAGTAACACTGTACCCTGCGATGCATTTACCGAGATTCTTCCAGCTTTCCCCACTTTTAATCAATACTGATGCAGTATACCCGGGTTCGTCCTTTTCTGTTATTTAAATGATATAAAATTTATGCTCTTTATCCCCAGTACTTTTAGTGACTTATTCTCGTTGACTGTGAAGGAGTAACTTTATTATTTGCTCTCTCTGTTTCCTACTTGTTTTGCTTTCCTGTTTGAATGACAAATGTTTATCCTTTTTTTGGGAGGCATAGTTCAGAAACCACGTAGGATAAACTAAGCCATGGGACTACAAAGTCAAGGAATCAAGTTTTTATAACACTGTCTCTTCATCTCAATAAATAGTGCCACAAAAGTATTTGGCGTTTAGGAGGAGAAGCATGTAATACACTACGTAGAAAAGACTATATAACATCGATAGCTCTGATGTAGGAGAAATTATTATTATTATTATTATTATTATTATTATTATTATTATTATTATTATTATTATTATTATTATTATTATTATTATTATTATTATTATTATTATTATTATTATCTTCTGCCATAAAATATTCTATGGAGGGAAATATATACCCTAATGTAAATAAAATTCTGCATTTTGGAAGCTTTGCCATTATGACTTTGGGTTAAAATACCAAATGAAAATGTGAAAATTTTTTTTCATTTTTGCAAAGAATTCTCCAGTGATATTTCGAATACGGATCATGTGTTAAGGCAAATGGTACCATAGTTGCATGCAAGTGAAGGGTTTTCCTTTGCATTTTATACTTTAGGATGGGTTGGGTTCAGCATTATTAGATTGGATTACTTACCGTTAAAAATTTTCATCTTGCAACATATCTACAAATTTTTTAAACTGTTGTGATTGTTCATAAAAACGGGAAAACATTATTCTTTAACATTGATCTGTCTAGATCATAAATATTCATATTCACTACGAAGAAATGATATGAAATGATGTGAAACTGACCCCCAAAAACTAATGGAAAAATAAAACGACATTTTATAGAATATCGAATTTCTTCTCGAAGTCCCTCTCCCAAAATATTTCATCCTGTGCATTCGGAAAATGACATCAGCGCAATATGTCACCCAACAATGTGAAGTAAAAGAAAATCCCGCTGTCGAGTCCGACCCTAATTCCCCCTTTAACGACATTCAAATGGATCTTTATGCAAATTTTGAACCACCACCAAGAAAAATAACGGGTGAACTTAGTGACATAAGATAATGCAGTCGCCTAGCGGTGGGTGTCCTAGGAGGGACCCTCAGTCTCGAGGTTCGGGAGCATTGGCACTCCCTAGATCTAAACCCTCCCCCTCCTCTCCCTCCCCTGTCCTCCCCAAATATCCTTCTTCATCCTTCCTATCCAATTGGCCAAGGGATTGTCCCCATCCTACCCCCAGAGACGACAACTCTTCATGTCTCTCTCTCCTCGAGCCATAATGGTGATTGTATAAAATATCAAAACTGCATTAGACCGGGACGGATAAAAATATTTGCACTAGTTAGCAAAGCCATTAGAGATACTCGCTTGTGAATATCGACTGATGAGTAAAAATATGAGTGGGATTTTTACCAGCGCTCTAGACAAGAAGGCCTTTTTTATTATTATTATTATTTTGGCTGGCGGTGTAAGAGAAGGGTGGGGGGGACAGGGCGGCTCTTCTCTCTCACCCTCTCACCACTCCCATTTTTGCAAGAGGCCGAAATTAATGCAAAGAAAGTATATTGAAAGTTTGTTATAGCTAAATGAAGAAGTTTGTCCACGGGATGAAAGTTCTCGTGGATAATGGTACTTAGATGAGCGCCGCTCGCGCGCCTTTTTCTTTTTCTCGAGAGATTTTGGAGTGAGAAGAAAGAAGTGACTTCACAGAACCACTTAGCTTCATGAGGCTGATTGCTCCGGCCGGGGAGTTTGCGGTGATGCCCGATGGACGGAAAGACAAAGGACTTGGCAAGTGGAGGAAAGGGAGGAAAATACAAAAGGTAGGAAAGGAGAACTGCCCTTGTTGTTGTTGCTGTTGCTGTTGCTGTTGTCGTTGATGCTGATGCTGCGGAAACCGTCGGGGAGGTCGAAGTAGATGAAGGGGGCGGCTCTTGGCCTATTCTTCCCTCTTTTGGGTCGAGGCTGAAGAAGGCTTCAATACAGTTCTTCCATCTTCGGAAAAAGAAAATTCTTGATAATCTCTTTCCGGGTTTTTCAGTTCCTTGTTGTTCGGGATGGAGAGGAAGATAGATGGGGGAACAATGGAAAGGGGAAGGCGATGGTACGGTAGGAGGAGTGGGTGAGAGGGAGGAGGGTGACGACTGAAACAAGGGGTATGGGAAGGGAGGTAGCATCTTAGGGAAGGAGGGATGAGGTTAGTTGTTAAAGCAGTGAGTCAAGATTCTCTCTCTCTTCTCTCTCTCTCCTCAAAAAGGACGGCCTTTAACTGAATTGCTCACATTTTATTGCCTTATGATTAGGCTTCGAGTCGAGAGTCTATTAAATATGAAGTAAACTCCATTACCTGGCGGAGATCGCGGGATGGAATATAGGACTATAAAGTGACCCAGTCATTAAGATCTATAATCGCAATTGCTAGCATTGGGCTTCGCAACCATCAAGAAGTCCTTGAGATGAACCCCCCTCGCCCACCTCAGACTGCAGCACGCGGGATTAACTTCTGTGATGACTTAAGGCGTTAATTCGATAAGTTATTAACTTTGAGTGTTTTATTGACGGGCTACGAGAAACACGAAGAGGAGAAAATAAAGAAGAATGGGAAGGAGATGGTGATGGATTGTGTGTGTGTGTGTGTGTGTGTGTGTGTGTGATAGGGGATGGAGGGAGATGGTCCTATGAGCCGACATCTGTCTTGGTAAGAAAAGCGCGTAAAAGAAAATAAAAAAAGAAAATCAAAAATTAGTTTTCCGTGAAATCTCTTTTGTAATATGTATAAGATATTATGGTTCAGAAACTCCACTCACACACACACACACACACAGACACGCACATACTGTACATTACATACACATATTAATGCACACACATACTGAACTTAACTTGTTTGTAGAATGTTTATACTTTATATTTTAACAAATACGGTGCCCAGTAAAAGAACAGTATATCATATTGTTGCTTGTGACTATTTTTAGTAATGCTAATGATATACATCTGCAAAATATTCCAGTATGCCTGTACATCATCATGGGACCATGAGATAATAAATGAGATAATAAGCCTTTTAAATTTAATTACCCAGTCCAACGAAATTAGGAGTTCTTTGCTTTTTCCCGTAACTTTGTCTGTTGAACAAGATATCTAAGAATGGGAAAACAGATTTTAAAAACTAATTATTGACTTTCATTGGGTGCCTCAATTTTAGGTGATCAACTTTGAAAGAGTATCAAGGAATGCTTTGACAGTCTGGGTCATGGACACCACTTGTTTTGTTATTTTCAGTGATACACATGTGAAGAAAAAGGGAAGAAAAACGTAAATCACCTGGACTGTTTGGGCAACGATATAAATCGCTTAGCTTGAAGGAGTTATGCTTTCCACTGAATGCTTTTCTCGGAGCCTCATTTCGTGTAATTCTGTTAACCAATAGAAAAAAAATCTGCATTCACAGATTAGATAGGTAATGGTTAACGCCAATTCAAAATTTTCCCACGGTAAATTCATCACCTATGTTAGAGGTCGTGACACCACAGCCTGTTGCGACATACAGCAGTCATCAAAACTTTTATGTTTGTATATAATTGTACACATCTGTGTCTGTGTTTGTACAATACCGAGTTGGCATACATAAAATGAAACTGTGTTAACGGAATAATGTATAAAATAGTCTTACGGTGTACAGAGGTTGTCATATATTGTACTGTAGATATAATTTGTAATTTTACTGTGGATATATGATTTTTTCCTATATTCCATATATTTTAATGATACCTGCCCACTGCAGCTCATGCTTCATTCTGTCTTTTGGTAAAAATTTAACTGCCTACCGCTAGTGAATAAATATCAATATTTCATAGATCAAGTTCTCAAACAGTGTACAGTTATCAGCCTCTCAGATGACATATATTTGCAAATATCAAAATTATATATATATATATATATATATATATATATATATATATATATATATATATATATATATATATATAAATATATATATATATATATATATATATATATATATATATATATATATATATATATATATATATATATATATATATATATATATATATATATACACACACATTATAAATGTTATTATGTATATACATATATATACATACATATATAATAGTATATATGTATGTATGTATATACATACATAAATACATACATACATACATACATACATACATACATACATACATATGTATTATCTTATACATATCAACCTCTCGGATAATCTTTTGACTATCGAGTTCTCAGATAATCTACGCATATAAAAATGGATGTATGTGTGTGTGTGTTCCAGCATAACTCTAAAATGCATTGAGCAATCTCAACCAAACTTGGTGTACACAGTATATATGACTTACTAACTAGAAATGAATACTGTAGGGGTAAGACATCACTGGCACCAAAGATGAGGTGTGTAGGAAGGGGGTGACATGTAAAATAACCGGAAAACGACTGGTATTAGGGTCTAATCCATAGTTTACAAGGTCACTGAGATGAACACTGACACTCCCGATGCCCTTTAAGTCTAAGTTCAGCCCCAGTAGGAAAGGGGGTGAGAAGGGTTGGGAAGGGGGTGACGTGAAAATAATCGAAAATGACTGATATTAGTGTCTAAACCATAGTTTTCAAGGTCGCTGAGAAGAATAGTGACACTCCCGATGCCCTTAAGTCCAAGTTCAATCCTGAAGGGAAGTGGGGATGAGAAGGGGTGGGAAGGGGGTGACATGTAAAAATAACCAAAAACAACAGATATTAGTGTTTAATCCATAGTTTTCGAGGTCACTGAGATAAATAGTGACACTTCCAATGCCCTTCAAGTCCAAGTTCAGCCCTGATAGGAAGGGGGATGAGAAGGGTGGGAAGGGAGTGATTATGTAAAAATAATCTAAAAAGATAGATATTAGCGTGACCCATAGTTTTCAGTCACTGAGATGAATAGTGACATCCCAATGCCCTTTAAGTTCAAGTTCAGCCCCCAATAAGAAACGGGTAAGAAGGGGTGGGAAGGGAGTGACATGTAAAAATAACCAAAATTGACAGATATTAGCGTTTATTCCATAGTTTTCAAGGTCACTGAGATGAATAGTGACACTCCGGATGCCCTTTAAGTTCAAGTTCAGCCCTGATAGGAAAGGGTTGAGAAGGGGTGGGAAGGGGGTGACATGTAAAAATAACCAAAATGACAGATATTAGTGTCTAATCCATAGTTTTCGAGGTCGCTGAGATGAATAGTGACACTCACGATGCCCTTTAAGTCCAAGTTCAGCAGTGATAGGAAGGGGGGTGAGAAGGGGTAGGAAGGATGACATGTAAAAATAACTGAAAACAACAGATATTAGTACCATGCATAGTTTTCGAGATCACTGAAATGAATAGTAACACTTCTGATGCCCTTTAAGTCCAAGTTCTGCCTGATAGGAAGGTGGGGGTGAGGAGGCATGAAAAATAAAAAGTAAAAATTGACAGATATTAGTGT
Organism: Macrobrachium rosenbergii; assembly: GCF_040412425.1. Classification (NCBI taxonomy): domain Eukaryota; kingdom Metazoa; phylum Arthropoda; class Malacostraca; order Decapoda; family Palaemonidae; genus Macrobrachium; species Macrobrachium rosenbergii. The sequence goes on from NC_089753.1 coordinate 65,873,470, forward strand.
CTAATCCATAGTTTTAGAGGTAGCTGAGATGAACAGCAACACTCCTGATGTCCTTCAAGTCCAAGTTCAGCCCTTGCCTACAGACCTTACAATTGCCTTTGTTGCCCTAGTCCCTCAGTGTGAGTTTTTGATGTCTACCAGAACTAACGCATCTTCCGGGTATATTTTGCATCTTCCAGTCTTGGATGGTCTGGGATGCATCTTAGATATTTGTCGAGCTTATTCTTAAACATATCACTACCCTGTTATGTTCCTCAGATGAGCTGGTAGCGCATTGAATAGACGCTGCATTATCGATGCTGGTGCGTGGTGGATTAATGTCCTGTGTTCTTTCCTTAATTTTCCTGGTATAGTTTTTGGCACTATTAATCTACCTCTGCTTGCTCTTTTTGATAATTTTAGTTCCATGATATTTTCGGTAATTCCTTCTATCTGTTTCCATGCTTGAATTACCATGTAGCGTTCTCTTCTCCTTTCAAGACTATATAAATTTAAGAATTGTAGTCTTTCCCAGTAGTCAAGGTCCTTAACTTCTTCATTCTAGCTGTAATGACCTTGTACACTTCCTTCATTTGTGCAATATCCTTTGGTAGTGTGGGCAAATTCATATTATATTGCAATATTCAAGTGACTACGACGTGACGCTTTATAAGTAAAGCATAATCATGTGTTCAGCTTTTCTTGTTTTGAAGTGCCGGAACAACATTCCCATTTTTGCTTGTATTTTGCCAATAGAATTGCTATTTGACTGGCAGATAACATATCTTATTCAACATCACACCAAGGTCTTTAACTGCTCTTTGTTTGTGATTGTTCCCATTAGGGTCCTTATATGCATATAGCATCTTACTTTATCACCATAGTTCATTGATTCAAATCTATCAGAGTTAAATACCATCCTATTTATCTCTGCCCATTTATATATTTTATTTAGGTCTCTTTGTAGCTTATCCCTATCTTCCATCACAAGCAATTTCTCTACTTATTCTTGTGTCATCTGCGAAACTTCTACTACTGAGTCCTTAACATTACTGTCTATGTCTGGCAATCATAATCACAAACAGCAATGTAGCTAACACCGCACTTCGTGGCAATAATCGGATATTACCTAGCTTCATCCGATTTCTCATCGTTTGCAATCACTATCTGTTTTCTGTTTTGCAAAAAATTCTTTTATCCATCTTCCTACTTTGTCAACAATGCTATGTTTTCTAATTTTTCGCTAATATATTATGTGATCTACCTTTGTCAAAAGCTTTTAAAAAAAGTCTAGTAAACCACATCTGTATCTTTTTCATTTATCATATTTTTATATATGTGCCATGGTGGGACTAACAGTTGGGTTTGTGTACTTTTTCCGGTACAAAACCATGTTGTCCTATATTGAACAATCTATTTTTTCATTAAATGTTTATTATATTTTTTTTATTACCCTTTTCATATACTTTCATAATATGAGATGTCAGACTCACAGGCCTATAATTACTTGCCTCTAGTCTTGAACCACTTTTGAAAGTAGAGTAATATATGCTAATTTATGCTCATCATAAATCTTGCCTGTATCTATACTTCTTGGTCTTGATAATATTAAGAAGTGCTTTGCTATTGAATGAACCACTTTCTTAACAATATGACAGGTACTCCATCTGGTCCCGCTGCTGATCCATTTTTAATTTCACAATAGCCTGCACAATATCGGCTTCTGTAATATCTATATCTGATAAGTATTCACAAACGATTTTCATCTCTTATTTCTTACTTCATTATCTTCATTTTTCAATTTATAGTGTAAATTCACTTTATATCTTTCTGCTAATATGTTACATATTTCCTCTTTTTTCATTCGTTAATCGCCTTCAATTCTTAGAGGGCCTATTTCTACTATTTTATTCATCTTTTTGCATATGAATAAAAAATTTTAGAAGGGCTTGATATTTTGTAGTGTCATTTCTTCTAGGTTTCCTTTTTCATTTTCTTTTGATTGTATAATCTTTTGTTCTGCATTTTCTATCTTACTTTTTAGTTCCATCACTTTCCATGCATTCTTTTCTTTTGCAAGAGCTTTTTTCCACTTTCTAATTTTCTGGAACAAGATCCTTCTGTCTCTTGGAATTCGTGACTGATGATTACTTTTTTCTTCAGTATATATTTTTCCACTATTTCCTCTAATATTTTATATAATATATCGGTATTTACCTGTATATCATCACTACAAATATATTCCCATTCTTTTGTTTAATTCTTCATTTATTTTTTGACCAATTTATATTCTACTATAGAAATTGTATTTTCCATATCCTTCCCATTTTTCGTTTCTGTTTTCTGTTTTCATATGTCGGAACGGACTGTTAGTTCTATGACATTATGGTCCTAAATACTGTGTTATATACTATTATTTTTAACATAGTTCACCTCATTCACAAATACTAGATCTAAAATATTATCCTTTCTTGTTGGTAGGTGATTTATTTGTTGAATGTTATGTCTCTAGTAGCATATCTAACAGCTTTTCAAATTGGGCTCTATCTTCTGCACTACTATTGCTCTCTTTTTTATATGCGTATAATTACAACCACAGTTCTCATCTGCTCTTTCCATTCTACAAAAGGAAAGTTAAAGTCTCCGTTAGGAGTATAGTCCAGTCCTTGTGATTTCTACATATTTCATCCACTAATTATTATGTCAAACTCTTTTAGTATTAGGGGGTCTATATATTACAATACCACTAATTTTTCAGATTCAAATTCTACCGCTTATTAATTCACATTCTGTGTTACTATATTTCTCACAGATTTTCCTGATTGGCATCTCCCATATATCGCGGTTCCCTCTCTTTGATTTCTATTTTTTCTATCTGATCTATAAGTTTGGAAACCTTTATCTGGTCGTCACACTAGTCTCTGGGAATACCAGGTTTCACTTATATTCAATATTTCTATTTTTTTTTCATTTTTTTGGGTTAGTTCTTCTAAGAACTCTATCTTCTTTTGAGTTAATTAAACTAAACTCCTGCGCTGCTCATCACTATGAAGGTTTGCGTGATATCTCCATTATCTAATATGGGTATTGGCTGTGATTTTCCCATGTCTCTTTCCTGTTTGATATGTTGATCTTTTTTCATTTCCAGAAATTGCATTACTAAAAATCCAACTTTTCCATTATACTTGTTCTTCCAGCTTCATATTTATTCACTTTGTGCATAAACCTGATAGGAATGGGGGGTGAGAAGGGGTGAAACTTAAAACGTCAAAAATGCTGGGCAATGTAACTGAAGTAACTATCTTAACAAGAAAGGGAGAGAGTGAGAGAGAATGAGAGGGAGAGGAAGTGAGAGAGACAGTAGAGGGGGTGTTGGGAGGAGAAAGAGAGAGAGAGAGTTTATTGGTTGTCATCCAGAGTTTTCCCATGCAGTGCTGGGTTGGTCAACTAATATATTTTATAAATATCAAAATATCGGGCATCACTTTTAATTATGCTCCCAGACAACATACTTTATAAATATCTAGCTCAGGCTGTCAGCCTTGTATTTAATAAATATCAAAATATCATTTAATATATTTGATGAACACTGCTTACACAGAATAATAGCCACGTGAAAGGTAAAGTCCTTATATTGAAACAGCTATTTCCATCACATACAAGCAATATGTAATGTCCGGTTCTTCTCACATCCAAAATGCAAAAGCGTCGATGAAATAAGATATCTGTCCACAGCTCAGGCTTTTAGTAATTCCATCCAGTTCACTATTTCTCTTCTCTCTTCTTCTCCCTCCTTTCTGCCTCACACACACAATAACACACACACACACACGCACACACCTTCAATCTCCTCTCCCCTTACACACACACACACACACACATTCGGCTTCTGCAAGCATTCTTTGTTTGCGTTATGATTGTGAAGCCATGCATC
>NC_089753.1:65882382-65907382 GCF_040412425.1 Macrobrachium rosenbergii
GACTGAACAATCTTGTTTTTTCAGGCCAGTAACCATATCCCCTGTGTACATTAAAAATAAGTGGACCATTAAAACAAGTGACATTCCAGACACAAGAGGCCTTGTTTCTGATGTTATCATATAATGGTTAGTGTTGCCTTATAAAGCTGTAAGGACCAATCTTGGAAGTAAACCTAAACCTATCCACCTCCAAAAATTCTGAAGTTGATAAATAAGTGCCTTGCGAATTACTAAATCGAAAACAGCATTAAAATCTATTTGACTCTGCACTCAAAACCGTTAACAGGTTCTCTTTCCAAATGGCATGTCAGATCTAAAAAGAGCATCACAGGTTCGCCAACTGCTTCCTTTTATGCATATTGACTATCAGCTAACAGTACTTTAGATTCCACATACTTAGACAGTGTGGCTTAAAAATAAGTTTTTGCAACTTTGGACCTGGGGAATCATTTCATCTCAACAGATATACTATTCTTTGACACTAAAGGCACTGTATCACTAAGCTTGCGTTCATCTCCCAAGACACTTTGCATCGAGACTAAAACTCTAGAATCTACTAACTCCTTTACAGAGCAACACATTAGAAACATTTAAGAGACAAAGGAAAGAATCTACCAGGAATCCCCTCCACCCCAACTATCAAATATTATCCAGCAGTATTTTCTTAACATCCCTAGAGCAGGCAAATGCCCGTTGTGGTCATCATGCAAGTAGGCTGTTGGATAAAAATGCTATTGACACAACCAAGACCTTTCAGTACAAATCTAGGTTAGATGCATGGACAGCGGTGAAAGAACATCTGAAGACGAAACTCGGAAAACACATCATCGCAGTTTTCGATTAGACAAAATTGTTATGAGTAATAAACTAATTGGAAAGATCTGATTTTAAGACGATTTCAAGCATAAAACAAAATTAAACATTTAGTTCAAGTTCTTCATTTAATCTTATGCATAAAGCTTCGTACTACTAACAAAGTAAATTCCTCTCCAACTAGTCGTAGCATCTTACAAGTGCCTTGAAACCAAATAGCCATATGATTTTATTTCCCATGTCTGCCAGCGCTTATAACCAGTACTCTATTCAGAAATTCGTCATTTTTCAATTCAGGGCACTAACGACACACCAGGTTTTAGAGACTTTTTAGTTTTCATTAAGAATTAAGTCGGACATAATTAATTAATGTTGCTATGGCCCTCTCGCTTCAAAAAGCATAAAATCTATTCCATGCCTGCATTGATTTTCCAGTGGCAAAGCAAGTGCAAGTAAACACAATAATCTGGATTATTCTGATAAAAAAACTCGCATTTAAGGGAAGGTTTGTACACAAAATCAGCACCTCAGGTATAATCCTGAAGTATAATTCTTTTTATCTTTAACAACCGTTTATGAGGAAAAGGTGTTCCAGAGGTTTAAAATTAAATGACAGTTCAAGGATCAGTTGGGTGAAGTAACAATCCCCCCCACAAAAAAAAAAATCATTATACTGACAAAATGCAGCGCTTCAAGGTAAGGAAAATATTTGAAAAAAACAAAATTGTGCATATCAGATGGTTTGTCAGCCTTGAAGGTTAGTTAACGAGGGTGGTCGGAGGTTGATTTTTGATAACTGGTTGCTTGGATCACCATATAAACACAAATTTATTGAGCACTATGAAAAGTAATTACATAGAGCAGGCAGTTGTTAGGAACACCTTGTTAGCCTATTTCAGAGAGAGGTCAGAGGAACTTCTAATAATTTCATTTACGTAAGGTTTCGATAGCTTGGGTGTTGCAGCTCACACGATGCATGACATAACTTTCTGTTTTTTTAATCAAAATTTATCATTATTTTGCCGCATAAAGCGAAATGGGATCTCTCTCTCTCTCTCTCTCTCTCTCTCTCTCTCTTGAATCATTTTGCAGATATTTCACCCCAGTAACCTACATTTGATTGCCATCCGGCGCGTGCGGTGAGCGAAAAAAAAAATATTTGAATTTAGTCTATTAAATGTGTGGTCCATCTAATTTCTCACATGTGACAGTTTAAATAAATCACTGGCAACATGACAATAGATATTATCATAGTCCATCAAAATGAAGTTTTTAGCTCTTATTTCATGGGTAGTGGAAACACCAGATCACTAAATAAGATTCAAATTTGTGAACCATATCTTTGAAAACAAAAGTTGAATATAGGATGCCGACACACAAGGCTTTTGGTGAAAGAAAAAGATCAATGATATGAGAAGGAAAAGAGTTTTCATTAAGAACAACAGGGTTAATAACAGTGTAAGCGTCTAATTAAACGTTATATGGAGATTAAATGCGGTTATATATCCATTAAGATTCACTTTTCTCTTTGGAAAACTTTACTTTTCGTTGGAATATCTTTTTCAGTGAAGTTATCTGATAACCTTCAAGTAACAGGTGTTGAATTTATTGACCCTGAATTTACTAATGTCTTGAAAATGACAGTCCCTGTATGTTGAATTTTAGTCATAGTTACAAGAGACTGTGCTTGCTAAAAAGCAAGCCAAATCAACATATTCATAATTCAAGCTCACCAGAGCATTTTCAACCAAATTAGTCGTCAAAAACCCACTCATATGCATTTGCTTAAAAACTTATTTTACACAGACTGAGACACTACATACATGCACAAATATACTGTATAGTATGTCCCATATATATTAGTTCATATAATATATATATATTATATAGGTTTTATATATATATGTTATAGATAATATATGTGTGTGTGTGTTGTAGGTTTGTGTGTGTGTGTGTTGTATATATGTGTTGCATGTGTGTATGTTTGTGTGTAGAATCTGCATTCGTCACTTTTACCAGACAAGGCTATGACCTGTAATTCTAATAGCCTCAATGCCCTCTTTACTTCTCGAATTCTTCGTGCTTTTGGATAAGCTTTCCAATTACGGAGCCGTTAGATCCAAACGCAAATTGAAGTGCCGTGATTTCCAGTGGCGGAAATTGTTTTGTTACCTTAATCACAAAGGAAGTCGCGTTGTAACCCTGACCAAAGAAGGATAAGGCCCCTCTCGTAGCATACATATAACATGACGTTTTTCAGATATATTTATTACAGCTGGAATAGACCCATCCTCACCATCGTACCCAAGGGGCGTCGTTTATTACTTTTTAAGCTGAAATAGGACTTCTTAGAATCTACTGGTCACATTTACCAGACATCAAGATTTCCAAAGCAGAAGGACAATTCCTCTCAACTTCTTGAATTCTTGGCTCTTTTGGATAGTGGCTTCTAGATAAAGAAGCCGTTAGATTCAAATGCAAGAAATTGAAGAGACAGTGATGGCCTGTTGTCTCAAACGAATCCACGTTGCCTAAATCACCAAAAGGAGGTTGGGTGTACCATTGTGTTGTAAGTATGCATGGCAATGTATGTATGTATGTATGTATGTATGAGAAGGTATGATTCTTATGTATGTGTGTATGTATATATATATATATATATATATGCATATATATACAATATATATATTATATATATATATAACATATAAATAACACCTGAGCGGCTATAGGCCAAGATGGCAACATGACTATATATATAAAATAATATATATATATATACAGATATATATTAAATCTCAGTCTCAGCAGGAAAAGAATATATAGTTATAGAATATATATATGTTGTGTGACGTTTTCGTTGTTTCTTCATATATATATTTTCCAAGACCTAAATATGTACAAGTATTTTATATATTGTTATATGATTACACAATCATTATATATATATATATATAGCTGAATACAGGTGACAACAATAAGATAATTGATAAGATGCTTTAAAATGATTTACATATACATATATAGCTACATATATATATATATATATATATATATATATATATAAATATATATATATATATATATATATATATATATATATATATATTGGATATATATAATAACGTTATAGCTATATATATATATATATTTCAATCAACATATAGAATTCTCAATAATATTATTCATCAAAGTACCAAGAACAGTAAATTTCTAATCTTATACCTGTATATACATTCTTCTAGATGTAAATCGGTATATGGTTATATAATATATATATATATATATATATATACCATATATATATAGATCTATCTGATGACCTCTATATATATATATATATATATAAGAAAGCTACAAACGTCCTTTAATATCCAATTCACTCTACTCTCAGGTAATATATTTTCATATATGTTAACGAAGGGGAATTTTTAGTGATAATAAGTCCACCGACCGTGTGGATCGAACCAGCGGAAGGAATCAGGACTTCTTGTAACATTTAACCAGTCGGCCCACAAAGAGAGGTATAAATGAATACCATCTCCCATCAGCCCACCGTCGAACTCCGGTGTTTTTGCGTTTATACGATATTCACCCACCTCTGCCATGTTGACCCGTGTAGTGCGTTTGTCGGACGTAAGCCATATTTTGAAATAGTTTCACATCACCGTGATTCTAGGTCACAACTCAAGCTACAAACGTCCTTTAATATCCAATTCACTCTACCTCAGGTAATATATTTTCATATATATGTTACCGAAGGGGAATTTTTAGTTGATAATAAAGTCCACCGTCCCGTGGGGATCGAACCAGCAACGGACTGGAATCAGGACTACTGTGACACACTAACCAGTCGGCCACAAAGAGGTATAAATGAATACCATCTCCCATCAACTCACCCGTCGAACTCAGGTGTTTTGCGTTTGGAAACGATATTCACCACCTCTGCCATGTTGGCCGTGTAGTGCGTTTGTTTGCGTAGCCATAATAAATGACTATTTATCACATCACCGTGATTCATATACAATCGAAAGCTACAAACGTCCTTTAATATCCAATTCACTCTACACTCCGGAAATAATATATTTTCATATATGTTACCGAAGGGGAGATTTTAGTTGATAATAAGTCCACCGTCCGTGGGGATCGAACCAGCGGCGGACGGGAATCAGGACTACAGTGACACACTAACCAGTCGGCCACAAGAGAGGTATAAATGAATAACATCTCCCATCAACCCACCCGTCGAACTCAGGTGTTTTGCGTTTTGGAGGACGATATCCACCCACCTCTGCCATGTTGACCGTGTAGTGCGTTTGTCGCACGTAGCCATATTATGACTATTTATCATCACCGTGATTCATATACAATCGAAAGCTACAAACGTCTTTAATATCAATTCACTCTACCTCGGAGGTAATATATTTTCATATATGTTACCGAAGGAATTTTTAGTTGATAATAAGTCCGTCCCGTGGGATCGAACCAGCGACGGACGAGAATCAGGACTACAGTGACACACTAACCAGTCGGCCACAAGAGGTATAAGTGAATACCATCTCCCATCAACCCACCCGTCGAACTCAGGTGTTTTGCGTTTGGAGGCGATATCCACCCACCTCTGCCATGTTGACCGTGTAGTGCGTTTGTCGCACGTAGCCATATTATGACTATTTATCCATCACCGTGATTCATATACAATCAGAAAGCTACAAACGTCCTTTAATATCCAATTCACTCTACCTCGGAATAATATATTTTCATATATGTTACCGAAGGAATTTTAGATGTGATAATAAGTCCACCGTCCCGTGAGGATCGAACCAGCGACGGACGAGGAATCAGGACTACTGTGACACACTAACCAGTCGGCCACAAGAGAGGTATAAGTGAATACCATCTCCCATCATCACCCGTCGAACTCAGGTGTTTTGCGTTTGGAGCGATATCCACCCACCTCTGCCATGTTGGCCGTGTAGTGCGTTTGTCACGTAGCCATATTATGACTATTTATCACATCACCGTGATTCATATACAATCGAAAGCTACAAACGTCCTTTAATATCAATTCACTCTACCTCGGAAATAATATATTTTCATATATGTTACCGAAGGAGATTTTTAGTTGATAATAAGTCCACCGTCCGTGGGATCGAACCAGCGACGGACGGGGAATCAGGACTACAGTGACACACTAACCAGTCGGCCACAAGAGAGGTATAAATGAATACCATCTCCATCAACCCACCCGTCGAACTCAGGTGTTTTTGCGTTTTGGAGACGATATCCACCCACCTCTGCCATGTTGGCCGTGTGGTGCGTTTGTCGCATTGCGTAGCCATGTTATGACTATTTATCACATCACCGTGATTCATATACAATCAAGCTACAAACGTCCTTTAATATCAATTCACTCTACCTCGGAAATAATATATTTTCATATATGTTACCGAAGGGAATTTTAGTTGATAATAAGTCCACCGTCCGTGGGATCGAACCAGCGACGGACGAGGAATCAGGACTTACAGTGACACACTAACCAGTCGGCCACAAAGAGGTATAAATGAATACCATCTCCCATCAACCCACCCGTCGAACTCAGGTGTTTTGCGTTTGGAGACGATATCCACCCACCTCTGCCATGTTGACCGTGTAGTGTTTTTGTCGCGCGTAGCCATATTATGACTATTTATCACATCACCGTGATTCATATACAATCGAAAGCTACAAACGTCCTTTAATATCAATTCACTCTACCTCGAAGTAATATATTTTCATATATGTTACCGAAGAGGAATTTTAGTTGATAATAAGTCCACCGTCCGTGGGATCGAACCAGCGACGGACGGAGGAATCAGGACTACAGTGACACACTAACCAGTCGGCCACAAGAGGTATAAATGAATACCATCTCCCATCAACCCACCCGTCGAACTCAGGTGTTTTGCGTTTGGAGGCGATATCCACCCACCTCTGCCATGTTGACCGTGTAGTGCGTTTGTCGCATGCGTAGCCATAATATGACTATTTATCACATCACCGTGATTCATATACAATCAGAAAGCTACAAACGTCCTTTAATATCAATTCACTCTACCTCGGAAATAATATATTTTCATATATGTTACCGAAGGAATTTTTAGTTGATAATAAGTCCACCGTCCCGTGGGATCAGACCAGCGACGGACGAGGAATCAGGACTACAGTGACACACTAACCAGTCGGCCACAAAGAGGTATAAGTGAATACCATCTCCCATCAACCCACCCGTCGAACTCAGGTGTTTTGCGTTTGGAGACGATATCCACCCACCTCTGCCATGTTGACCGTGTAGTGCGTTTGTGACGTAGTAGCATATTATGACTATTTATCACATCACCGTGATTCATATACAATCAGAAAGCTACAAACGTCCTTTAATATCCAATTCACTCTACCTCGGAAATAATATATTTTCATATATGTTACCGAAGGAATTTTAGTTGATAATAAGTCCACCGTCCCGTGGGATCGAACCAGCGACGGACGAGGAATCAGGACTACAGTGACACACTAACCAGTCGGCCACAAGAGGTATAAGTGAATACCATCTCCCATCAACCCACCCGTCGAACTCAGGTGTTTTGCGTTTGGAGGCGATATCCACCACCTCTGCCATGTTGACCGTGTAGTGCGTTTGTCATGCGTAGCCATATTATGACTATTTATCACATCACCGTGATTCATATACAATCAGAAAGCTACAAACGTCCTTTAATATCCAATTCACTCTACCTCGGAAATAATATATTTTCATATATGTTACCGAAGGAATTTTAGTTGATAATAAGTCCACCGTCCGTGGGATCGAACCAGCGACGGACGAGGAATCAGGACTACAGTGACACACTAACCAAATCGGCCACAAGAGGTATAAGTGAATAACATCTCCCATCAACTCACCCGTCGAACTCAGGTGTTTTGCGTTTGGAGGCGATATCCACCCACCTCTGCCATGTTGACCGTGTAGTGCGTTTGTATGCGTAGCCATATTATGACTATTTATCACATCACCGTGATTCATATACAATCAAAGCTACAAACGTCCTTTAATATCAATTCACTCTACCTCGGAAATAATATATTTTCATATATGTTACCGAAGGAATTTTTAGTTGATAATAAGTCCACCGTCCGTGGGATCGAACCAGCGACGGACGAGGAATCAGGACTACAGTGACACACTAACCAGTCGGCCACAAAGAGGTATAAGTGAATAACATCTCCCATCAACTCACCCGTCGAACTCAGGTGTTTTGCGTTTTGGAGGCGATATCCACCCACCTCTGCCATGTTGACCGTGTAGTGCGTTTTGTCATGCGTAGCCATATTATGACTATTTATCACATCACCGTGATTCATATACAATCAGAAAGCTACAAACGTCCTTTAATATCAATTCACTCTACCTCGGAAATAATATATTTTCATATATGTTACCGAAATTTTTAAGTTGATAATAAGTCCACCGTCCCGTGGGATCGAACCAGCGACGGACGAGGAATCAGGACTACAGTGACACACTAACCAGTCGGCCACAAGAGGTATAAGTGAATACCATCTCCCATCAACTCACCCGTCGAACTCAGGTGTTTTGCGTTTGGAGGCGATATCCACCCACCTCTGCCATGTTGACCGTGTAGTGCGTTTGTCGCGCGTAGCCATAATATGACTATTTATCACATCACCGTGATTCATATACAATCAGAAAAGCTACAAACGTCCTTTAATATCAATTCACTCTACCTCGGAAATAATATATTTTCATATATGTTACCGAAGGAATTTTAGTTGATAATAAGTCCACCGTCCGTGGGATCGAACCAGCGACGGACGAGGAATCAGGACTACAGTGACACACTAACCAGTCGGCCACAAGAGGTATAAGTGAATACCATCTCCCATCAACTCACCCGTCGAACTCAGGTGTTTTGCGTTTGGAGCGATATCCACCCACCTCTGCCATGTTGACCGTGTAGTGCGTTTTATGCGTAGCCATAATATGACTATTTATCACATCACCGTGATTCATATACAATCGAAAGCTACAAACGTCCTTTAATATCAATTCACTCTACCTCGGAAATAATATATTTTCATATATGTTACCGAAGGGATTTTTAGTTGATAATAAGTCCACCGTCCCGTGGGATCGAACCAGCGACGGACGAGGAATCAGGACTACAGTGACACACTAACCAATCGGCCACAAGAGAGGTATAAGTGAATACCATCTCCCATCAACTCACCCCGTCGAACTCAGGTGTTTTGCGTTTTGGAGACGATATCCACCCACCTCTGCCATGTTGACCGTGTAGTGCGTTTGTCGCACGTAGCCATATTATGACTATTTATCACATCACCGTGATTCATATACAATCATAAAGCTACAAACGTCCTTTAATATCAATTCACTCTACCTCGGAAATAATATATTTTCATATATGTTACCGAAAGGAATTTTAGTTGATAATAAGTCCACCGTCCCGTGGGATCGAACCAGCGACGGACGAGGAATCAGGACTACAGTGACACACTAACCAGTCGGCCACAAGAGAGGTATAAGTGAATAACATCTCCCATCAACTCACCCGTCGAACTCAGGTGTTTTGCGTTTGGAGGCGATATCCACCCACCTCTGCCATGTTGACCGTGTAGTGCGTTTGTGCACGTAGCCATAATATGACTATTTATCACATCACCGTGATTCATATACAATCAGAAAGCTACAAACGTCCTTTAATATCAATTCACTCTACCTCCGGAAATAATATATTTTCATATATGTTACCGAAGGAATTTTAAGTTGATAATAAGTCCACCGTCCCGTGGGATCGAACCAGCGACGGACGAGGAATCAGGACTACAGTGACACACTAACCAGTCGGCCACAAAGAGGTATAAGTGAATAACATCTCCCATCAACTCACCCGTCGAACTCAGGTGTTTTGCGTTTGGAGACGATATCCACCCACCTCTGCCATGTTGACCGTGTAGTGCGTTTGTCGCGTAGCCATAATATGACTATTTATCACATCACCGTGATTCATATACAATCAAGCTACAAACGTCCTTTAATATCAATTCACTCTACCTCGGAAATAATATATTTTCATATATGTTACCGAAGGAATTTTAAGTTGATAATAAGTCCACCGTCCGTGGGATCGAACCAGCGACGGACGAGGAATCAGGACTACAGTGACACACTAACCAATCGGCCACAAAGAGGTATAAGTGAATACCATCTCCCATCAACTCACCCGTCGAACTCAGGTGTTTTGCGTTTGGAGGCGATATCCACCCACCTCTGCCATGTTGACCGTGTAGTGCGTTTGTCGCATGCGTAGCCATATTATGACTATTTATCACATCACCGTGATTCATATACAATCAGAAAGCTACAAACGTCCTTTAATATCAATTCACTCTACCTCGGAAATAATATATTTTCATATATGTTACGAAGGAATTTTAAGTTGATAATAAGTCCACCGTCCCGTGGGATCGAACCAGCGACGGACGAGGAATCAGGACTACAGTGACACACTAACCAATCGGCCACAAGAGGTATAAGTGAATACCATCTCCCATCAACTCACCCGTCGAACTCAGGTGTTTTGCGTTTGGAGGCGATATCCACCCACCTCTGCCATGTTGACCGTGTAGTGCGTTTTCATGCGTAGCCATATTATGACTATTTATCACATCACCGTGATTCATATACAATCAGAAAGCTACAAACGTCCTTTAATATCCAATTCACTCTACCTCGGAAATAATATATTTTCATATATGTTACCGAAGGGAATTTTAGTTGATAATAAGTCCACCGTCCCGTGGGATCGAACCAGCGACGGACGAGGAATCAGGACTACAGTGACACACTAACCAATCGGCCACAAAGAGGTATAAGTGAATACCATCTCCCATCAACTCACCCGTCGAACTCAGGTGTTTTGCGTTTGGAGGCGATATCCACCCACCTCTGCCATGTTGACCGTGTAGTGCGTTTTGTATGCGTAGCCATATTATGACTATTTATCACATCACCGTGATTCATATACAATCGAAAGCTACAAACGTCCTTTAATATCCAATTCACTCTACCTCGGAAATAATATATTTTTTCATATATGTTACGAAGGAATTTTTAGTTGATAATAAGTCCACCGTCCCGTGGGATCGAACCAGCGACGGACGAGGAATCAGGACTACAGTGACACACTAACGAAATCGGCCACAAGAGAGGTATAAGTGAATAACATCTCCCATCAACTCACCCGTCGAACTCAGGTGTTTTGCGTTTTGGAGGCGATATCCACCCACCTCTGCCATGTTGACCGTGTAGTGCGTTTGTCATACGTAGCCATATTATGACTATTTATCACATCACCGTGATTCATATACAATCAGAAAGCTACAAACGTCCTTTAATATCAATTCACTCTACCTCGGAAATAATATATTTTCATATATGTTACCGAAGGGAATTTTAAGTTGATAATAAGTCCACCGTCCGTGGGATCGAACCAGCGACGGACGAGGAATCAGGACTACAGTGACGCACTAACGAAATCGGCCACAAGAGAGGTATAAGTGAATAACATCTCCCATCAACTCACCCGTCGAACTCAGGTGTTTTGCGTTTGGAGGCGATATCCACCCACCTCTGCCATGTTGACCGTGTAGTGCGTTTGTCATACGTAGCCATATTATGACTATTTATCACATCACCGTGATTCATATACAATCGAAAGCTACAAACGTCCTTTAATATCCAATTCCTCTACCTCAATGAAATAATATATTTTCATATATGTTACGAAGGAAGTTTTAAGTTGATAATAAGTCCACCGTCCCGTGGGATCGAACCAGCGACGGACGAGGAATCAGGACAACGGAAGTGACGCACTAATTTCATTTAATCGGCCACAAGAGGTATAAGTGAATAACATCTCCCATCAACTCACCCGTCGAACTCAGGTGTTTTGCGTTTGGAGGCGATATCCACCCACCTCTGCCATGTTGACGTCCATATAAATGCGTTTGTCTAAATAGCCATAATATGACTATTTATCACATCACCGTGATTCATATACAATCAGAAAGCACAAACGTCCTTTAATATCAATTCACTCTACCTCGGAAATAATATATTTTCATATATATGTTACCGAAGGAATTTTAAGTTGATAATAAGTCCACCGTCCGTGGATCGAACCAGCGGGGACGAGGAATCAGGACTACAGTGACGCACTAACCAATCGGCCACAAGAGAGGTATAAGTGAATAACATCTCCCATCAACTCACCCGTCGAACTCAGGTGTTTTTGCGTTTGGAGACGATATCACACCCACCTCTGCCATGTTGACCGTGTAGTGCGTTTGTCGCGTAGCCATATTATGACTATTTATCACATCACCGTGATTCATATACAATCAGATAAGCTACAAACGTCCTTTAATATCCAATTCCTCTACCTCGGAAATAATATATTTTCATATATGTTACCGAAGAGAATTTTAAGTTGATAATAAGTCCACGTCGTCCGTGAGATCGAACCAGCGACGGACGAGGAATCAGGACTACAGTGACTCGCACTAAGAAATCGGCCACAAGAGAGGTATAAGTGAATAACATCTCCCATCAACTCACCCGTCGAACTCAGGTGTTTTGCGTTTGGAGACGATATCCCCACCTCTGCCATGTTGACCCATATGCGTTTGTCGGGTAGCCATATTATGACTATTTATCACATCACCGTGATTCATATACAATCGAAAGCTACAAACGTCCTTTAATATCAATTCACTCTACCTCGGAAATAATATATTTTCATATATGTTACCGAAGGAATTTTAAGTTGATAATAAGTCCACCGTCCCGTGGGAGTCAACCAGCGACGGACGAGGAATCAGGACTACAGTGACGCACTAACGAAATCGGCCACACAAAGAGGTATAAGTGAATAACATCTCCCATCAACTCACCCGTCGAACTCAGGTGTTTTGCGTTTGGAGGCGATATCCACCACCTCTGCCATGTTGACCGTGTAGATGCGTTTGTCGCCATAGCCATATGATATGACTATTTATCACATCACCGTGATTCATATACAATCGAAAGCTACAAACGTCCTTTAATATCAATTCACTCTACCTCGGAAATAATATATTTTCATATATGTTACGAAGGGAATTTTAAGTTGATAATAAGTCCACCGTCCCGTGAGGATCGAACCAGCGACGGACGAGGAATCAGGACTACAGTGACGCACTAACGAAATCGGCCACAAGAGGTATAAGTGAATAACATCTCCCGTCAACTCACCCGTCGAACTCAGGTGTTTTGCGTTTGGAGACGATATCCTCCCCCACCTCTGCCATGTTGACCGTGTAGTGCGTTTGTCGCCTTATGCCATCTTATGACTATTTATCACATCACCGTGATTCATATACAATCGAAAGCTACAAACGTCCTTTAATATCAATTCACTCTACCTCGAAATAATATATTTTCATATATGTTACCGAAGGGGATATTTTTAGTTGATAATAAGTCCACCCGTCCGTGGGATCGAACCAGCGACGGACGAGGAATCAGGACTACAGTGACGCACTAACGAAATCGGCCACAAAGAGAGGTATAAGTGAATAACATCTCCCATCAACTCACCCGTCGAACTCAGGTGTTTTGCGTTTGGAGGCGATATCCACACCACCTCTGCCATGTTGACCGTGTAGTGCGTTTGTCATATACATATATATATGACTATTTATCACATCACCGTGATTCATATACAATCAGAAAGCTACAAACGTCCTTTAATATCAATTCACTCTACCTCGGAAATAATATATTTTCATATATGTTACCGAAGGTCAATTTTAGTTGATAATAAGTCCACCGTCCCGTGGGGATCGGAACCAGCGACGGACGGGGAATCAGGACTACAGTGACACACTAACCAATCGGCCACAAGAGAGGTATAAGTGAATAACATCTCCCATCAACTCACCCGTCGAACTCAGGTGTTTGCGTTTGGAGCGATATCCACCCACCTCTGCCATGTTGACCGTGTGAGGTGCGTTTGTCATTACGTAGCCATATTATGACTATTTATCACATCACCGTGATTCATATACAATCGGTGGACTACAAACGTCTTTAATATCAATTCACTCTACCTCGGCAAATAATATATTTTCATATATATGTTACCGACTGGAATTTTAGTTGATAATGGGTCCACCGTCCGTGGGGATCGAACCAGCGACGGACGGGGAATCAGGACTGCCATTGATGCACTAACCAATCTGCAAGAGAGGTTGAATCCATCTTTCGTCAACCCATCCCGTCGAACTCAGGTGTTTTGCGTTTGGAGACGATATCCACCCACCTCTGCCATGTTGACCGTGTAGTGCGTTTGTCTCACGTAGCCATATTATGACTATTTATCCATCACCGTGATTCATATACAATCAAAGCTACAAACGTCCTTTAATATCCAATTCACTCTACCTCGGAAATAATATATTTTCATATATGTTTCGAAGACGTTTTTAAGTTGATAATAAGTCCACCGTCCCGTAGGATGGACCAGCGATGGACGAGGAATCAGGACTACAGTGACGCACTAACGAAATCGGCCACAGAGAGGTATAAGTGAATAACATCTCCCATCAACTCACCGTCGAACTCAGGTAGTCACTTTCGTTTTGAGGCGATAACTAACACCTCTGCCATGTTGAAATTGTCGTGCGTTTTGTCGTACAACTAGCCATAATATGACTATTTATCCTTCTCCGCCGATTCATATACAATCACTTGGATGAAATGCCATGGTAATGTTCAATTCACTCCCCCTTTGGAAGTAATAGAAATTTCCATATATGTTTATGATGCATATCTCTTATAGATTTCTATACATATAAATATGTTGATATTTTGTCTGTTCAATGACGTGGCGCCCTCATATCTTGAAAATACTATACATGGGGGCTGCAAATATGGTATGTATATATCATATCCAATCATTAAATATACCATCATATCAATTTATATTCTGTAGTTTTGTTTTATGTTATTTATTTTATATGATCATGCTTCTGGCAACGATATGGTATATATATATACATAAATACCTATATATCCAACTGGCATATATGGGAGGGGCATATAGCATACATATGCAACATTCGATTCGCTTAGTAACATATGGCGTAAAATATATATATTTCCGAGGTAAGTGGTGGATATTAAAGGATTTATTTATTTTGTATATGAATCGTATGATGTGATAAATAGTCATATATCGGCTATATATCATATAATATATAGGTTTTCCAGGTCATAACATATCAGAGGTGGGTGGATCCATCTCCAATATATACTACCTATCATCTAGGGTAGTTATATATAGGTAGATGTTCGGTCATATATACATATTCTTTATATATATTGGTATCACTGTATCTATGATTCGTGTTAGTTATCTATTGTGGGATCAGGATGTTTGATTTTATTTATCAAGGTAAAAATTCCCTAGCTAGTATCGGCCGTATATAAAAGGGTATATATATATTTCCATTAAGTAATGGATATTTAGGATATCTTTAAACTTTCTGATTATAAATATAGGTGAGATGATAAATTTTATATATGGCTATACATTCTTACCACGGTAAACATAGCTGGGTTTGGGTGGATATATCTAAAGCAAGAACTATCGCTAAAAAATCGATATATAGTTATATTGGATCTTATTATTATATACCTATCTTGTGGCCATTTGTTATGCGTCACTGTAGTCCTGATTTCTCTTTACGTATACTGTATATATCTTAGGACGGTGGACTTATTATCAACAAAAATTCCCCTATATATAGATATATCTATAATATATAATTTATAGTGGATCTGGATATTAAAGGACGTTGTAGGTTTCTACAAGAATGAACAAACGTGATGTGATATCCAGTCATCGAAATAATATATTGCGACAAACCACTACAAGTCAACCTGGCAAGGTGGTTGGATTCGTCCCAGTTGATAAAACAGGGGAGTTCGACGGGTGAGACCACAGATGTTATTCTCGTTTATACCTCTCTTGAACAATTACAAGATTTCGTTAGTGCGTCACTGTGATCCTGATTCTCGTGGATACTGTTCAGATTAAAAAAGTGGACATAATATCAACATTCAGAATTGAACCGGTAACATATGCCAATCATGAAAATAGCGTTTTTCCGTAAGTAAAGCATGGATATTAAGAACGTTTGTCTTTCTGATTGTATATGAATCACTGGTGATGTGACAAATAGTCATAATGGCTTACGTTGATAGTACATCGTTTTCATAGTATGGCTTTATTGGGTGGATAATGTTTCCGTTCGTTGATATAACACCTGAGTTCGATTTTTAATGATTTGCGGGAAATGTTATTCAATAACTCTTGTGCCGACGCGATTTCGTACATGTTCACTTTATCATATATATCGTCCGTCGCTGGTTAGTCCCACAAATTTGGTGGATTTATTATCAAATTTAGCCATTGTTTGTATATGATTACAAAATATATTATTTGTTAGGTATAACTATAATATAGACGTTTACTTAGCTTTCTGATTGTTTGAATCGTATGATGTGATAAATGCTCAGACTTTTATTTTTTTGGACATTTAATGTTATACGTTACGCATTTCAACTTCTCCCAGAATTGGTTGCCTAAAATCGACAAAATTCTGAACAAAATAAAACAGGTCTCAAGCAAGTGACGCTCAGAAGAGGAATGTTATACCAAGAACAAAACTTAATAATTAGATTTATTAACAATGAGTAAACTTAAATATGACTAAGTCAATGTTCCCCGTCAAATTGGTGATCTAGGAACAGGAAAAACTCACTTGCTAACAAAATCTCAGGTCACTACCACCATTCTTAGCTAACTATCATATCCAGCAGAATATAGAAAAGAACCAGTAGGTTGTGAAAACAACACTTGTATTAAATCAGGTTTTTACTAATACAAAGGTAAGAAGCTAACAATATAAAAATATCCCTTAATCCTAATGTTTCCAAAATATATACAGTAAGCAATAAAGGAGGAAACCATCACCGTTTTACTGAAGCTTTTTGAAAATTAGATAAGTTATTGAGGCACGGGGTTTACATCATAAACACTCGGGAAAAAAATAAAAAAAAACACAGGGGGATTGATATGACACATGACGTCTATGGCCCAGCAATCAATATAGCTAGTATCTATAACAATATAATAAATAGCACAGAAAATTAAGTGTAATCCTCACCTTCTTCGAACTCAGAAATATTTGACGACCAGTGTTCTTTTCGAAAAAGACATATCTCAGGAATTTTAGGTTGACCCCACAACAGCTGATTTCTTAAGAGGTTTTAGGCATTGACCTCAACACTGCAACTCAGATCCAAAAGATACTGTTCGTAAGGCTTTGTATGAACTCTCAGAACACGACAAAGCAAATCTCGTTCAGATCAGATGGGGAGAACAGCAGGGGTTAGCTAAACCAGCAAAGACCACAGAACAACACTCCGCTCGTTGATTTCAAAAGGAAAAACAATAAATTGGTGAAATACTACTATACTAAATATGCTAATACCTTATGAGGGGAAGGTAAATATTTAGCCCAACACAAAGCTACGTTATGGACTTTTAAAAAGTGAAAGTTTACGTTAGAATCAATGAAATAATTCAATTATTTCATAGATTTTACTGTGATAATATACTTGAATAATATCATATTCACGCCGTTTATACATCACATATATAGTATAATACTTTAGTATAAAACTACCGCACATGGTTGACACACACACACACCTTACACATTCTTCATATATTTCATGTATATTATATATATTGCTATATTTCTATAACCTCCCCAATATATTAATATGCATATTAATTATATATATATTATATATTGCAAGATAAATCACTAAGAAAAAAACAATGGAGTGTTTCACTGAGGCTTTTTGACTTTCTTCCTTTACTTAGCAGACTGAAGACTAAAGCTGTATCTAATGACAGATGTGGATTTGGAAAATTTATGTACCTTCACCCTCTATGCTTTTTTTTTTTTTGAAGAATTGTGTAGAAAAAGCCAAAACAGTGGATAAATATTTTAAGAGGTTTACAAGAAGTTAGGATAAACCATTTAGATTATAAATCCAGGAGTATTAAGAGATTATACAAGGTTTCTCCACCAAAATACTATAAAAGTACAACTCAATAATTCTCTTTTATTGTTTTGAACAATAAAAATTTGTGATCAAGATGAACATTTTACAAATAGAATATATTACATCAAACATATAATACATAGAAAATATATATAAGGTAAATAATTTGTAATTAAGTCAGTGATTTTATCTTTTAAGCCATTCATGAACATTTTCTAATAGACAGTCCCAAATAATACATACCAGGGCTAATTTTAAAATTTCAGCTGGGAATAAGCTGTATAATAACATGGGTTCATAGAAAAGATTTCTTGAAGAAATCTTTTGATCTAACAATCACTAACTTTCAGTCAATATATCTTTGGCAGAGTTTTCATATTAAATGAATGAATATAGCATTGGATGTTTGTCATAAGTTTGACTCTTGCTTATGTTGCATAATTCGTGATCTAAATCATCAGCTAGAACTGTCGTATAAAGTATCGATACCAAACATGGAATTTTATATATTATCTTTGTTGTTTTCTTTAAGGACATTTTATTAACATTCCTTTCTCTGTTATTATGGAGTGCTTGACTTGACAATAAAAGCATTTTTAGCAATGATTTTGTTTTCAAAACCACTAAAATAAATCAAGCTACACACAATGTCCTCTAGGGTTTCTTTTTCCATGTTGCTTTCACTATAAAACTTTTCGTGGGCTTTGTTATAACAAATATTTAGTAGCCGTTAGCCTGGTATGTATATATTTGGACCCCTGTATTACAAAAATGTGTTACAGTATCTCTAAAGATTTCATGGGGTTAATAATTACAAATTAGAACTGCAGTCTCTCATCGTCATATTTAATTTTTTCAAATATTTATTTATTTTTTCAAATATATATAAATTAACCTCAATGCATTGTATTCTATCTAAATCTCTCTCTACTCACAAATATATCTATATATCTAGATCTATATAAACCGAACGTCCTGTAATAATATTTTTATAGGTTATATAACATAAGATGCATACAGTATAAATTTTCTATCTATATATATATATATTAGGCCTAACTAGATATATATATTTATTTTTATTCTATAAATATGGTTTCATTTATATAACTAGTACGATATTTGTTATATGACATATATGGTTTATATTAATAGGTATTTTATATATACTATATATATATATCTTCCTCGACTATACATATATATATATACGCCGCTGGGAGCGCCATGTATATATGCTGTATACTGTATATATATAATTAATCGGTATATATATATATATATATATATATATATATATATATATATATATATATATATCCATATTAACAATTCGTATGTTTAACTATAATTTTTATTTGTAAATATGTTCATCTTACAAAAATTTTTATCATATTATTTTTCTCTGTAAAAATGTTCATATTATAAAAAATTTTATTGTTTACAAAAAAAGAAAATTATTGAGTCGTAACTTTATCAAACTTTTTGGTGGTCAGTCACCTCCTTCAATAATGTATTAATTGTCCTGTCATTGCCTCTGAACAGTTGATCCTAATCCCTTTGTAAAACCTCTTAAATATTTAACCCTGTTTTGTAATTCTACTAATTTTTTCAGTTGTAACTTTTCGTGAGGCTTATGAATCGGCTGGTGTTGTCCAACTTTCTGGCACAGGTTCAGGTTATGATTCATATTTAAATATGAAAACCCAGCAGAGATAGCTGTCCTTTCTTTAGCTCCAAAATTCCTGTTAGTCAAAACGTCTCATGTTGCATATATAAATATCCTCATGTTATATATAAACTTATCCGTTTCTGATAAATATATGATATATATATATATCATATATAATATATAATAATAATATATATATATACTATAGTATATATAATAATGTATATATATATATATATATATATATATATATATCTATATATATATATATATATATATATATATATGTGTATATATAATATTCAATTTTAAGTTATATATATATATATATATATAGTACATGAACTATAATTTCATTTTAAGAATTCTCTTTCTACCCTCCTCCACAGGGCGTATTCTCTTGTTCCAGCTGGAAGGCATTTCATAAAGTAGAGTTCTTGATCTAATTTTTTTTCAACTTGTTTCCCATTCAATGCATTTCCAAGTCTTAATAGCTCTTAACTGAAAATGGAACAACCTATTCCCATATGCAACAGTTCCCAAATTATGTATTTATGCTAAGTTCCCTTTCCAAATGACAAAGTTTTAAAACATGAACTTGAAAGGAATTCATCACCAATTGCCAGCTGTAAATCTGACTTGATTCCAGGGAAAGAAAATAAGCAAACGTTCTTTTTCAAAGTGAAGGACAGACTGAGTCCTTCCTTGGCATCAACATTATCTATAAATATACCTGTCCCAGATGTAGTGTTGGAACCTACATTGGATGTACTTTTAGCTTCTCAAGGTCCGTTTCTGCTCCGCAAGGTGTCAGCTTCAGGACGGGTTGCACATTGTCCAATCCCGAATTATCAATGTTCGGAATCATTCTAAGATTTGTGGTACCCGTTTGGATATAAATGATTATAAAATTGTGGATCTGCCCGTAAGGACGACGAGTTGATGGTGTTTGAGTCGCTTTCATAAAAACAATGTACCAACACTAACACCCAATCGTCGTCAGACAACTGTTTATAGCATAACTGCCTGTTTGTTTACTCTCCACGTTCGTTATAGGTTTTCTTTCGTTTGTTTATTTCCTCCCTGTCTTTCTAGTCGCTTGCAGCTCTTGCCTTGGTAGGTGTTCCTTTCAAGTTCTTGTTTTAATTTTTTGTAGTTGTAAATGTTTTAAAATTTTTTTTTTAAAAGTCTTTTCCCATTGCATAAGTGACATTTTTAAGTATTTATTGTCTGTAATTTCCAGCCTTGAGGATGCATCATGTGATGTGAAACGTTGGCAGAATAAACTTGTTCTTTAAGAGACAGGCATGCCTTTACCTATTCAACCTGATATATATATATATATATATATATATATATATATAACATACCATATATATATATATATATATACAATATTAGTAATGTGTGTGTGTGTGTGTGTATGGCACTCATGCTTAAAATTGTGATTTTAGTATTTTGGTAATTTGTAATTACTTCTCTTCTGATACTTTAGAGAAGTATATATTTTTTAAGTGGACAGTCTGAGTTTACTTTAAACCCTTACTTTGATAATATTTTGAGTATTTTCACTAACCAAATCCTTTTCTGATCACTGGAGCATAGCTCCCCCGCAGTCAGTTGTCATTACCTAAGATATAATTAGAGCCATCCCCTCATAATAAAGGTTGACTGAATGTACTATACATATATATATATATATATATAATATATATATATATATATATATATATATATATATATATATATATATATATGTGTGTGTGTGTGTGTGTGTGGTATGTGTGTGTATATATATACATATATATAAATATACATATATATATACATATATATATATATATATATATATATATATATATATATATATATATATATATATATATATATATATATATATATATATATATATATATATATATATATATATATATAATATATGTGTGTGTGTGTGTGTGTGTGTGTGTGTATGTATGTGTACATATATATAGATATATATATATATATATATATCTATATATATATATATATACATATATATATATATACATATAGTTGTAAATATTACTCTTTCTTTCTTATTCACTTTATATATCCGGCGAGTATATATATATATATATATATATTCTTGCTGCTTTACCTTTTATCTGAGCCTCAACGATTTTATGGCCTTGCACATTTACTATATTTATACTCTTCTCAATAACCCATATTCTCCAGCAAAAAAGGAATAAATTCGTAAATTTTATTTGAATGGCTGTGTTCAGTTTCCTCATATTTAAGAGAGGGTTGGTTGGCAAGTTCCTTGAGCTCAGCATCTCTCCCTCTAAGGTTTTATATATATTGATATTTATTTTCTTATCGAAATTTTGTCTCGCAGCCAGCCGGTGGTAAAAATTGAATTCATATTATACTTGCAAATAAACATCTGTGATATTTTTCAGCGAGGGCTCCTTGGAAACAGTTGGTATGATAAACTCTTTTTGCACTAATCTCATCTTGCTGCAATGATTTGGCCTTTTGTTCTCTGAGCGACTCATACAGCATTTACGAAACCACCTAAAGATAGTTTGGGCCTTGATTATACACTGTAGCGGCTGTACAGAAATCTTGATTACGCTTCAACATTTTTTACCTACTTATTAAATTGCACCACCATATCTTCATCAATATATATAGGATATATATATTCGTAATATATATTTATATTTGTATATATATATGGCTGTCACTTTTACCAGACACATATGTGTAATTCTTAGCCACAATGCCTCTTTAATTTCTCGAATTTTTCGCGCTTTTTGGTATGCTTGTAACTACAAGAAAAATATCCAGACGGAAGAAATTGAAGAGCCTGTGAATAGCGGTCGCGAGAATCGAACCTGGCTACCATATTCACAAGGTTTTGCCGACCTGGCTACGAGAAGGATATTGCCTCTCGTTATATTTCGTTTTCAGATATATTTTGTTGTGAGCTGAATAGACCTATCCTCACCATCGTAGCCATGGGTAAGATCGTTTTTTTTGCTTTTTTGCTGAAATATATATGTAGAATCTCTGGTTTATATTGACGACATAATTTGTGTATGGCCAGGAATAAAAACTTTTTGCCAAGTTAAATCAATTGTACCATCAATTTTTCACGATGGAAATGGAAAATGATGGGCGTAAGTTACGAAGAAATAGTTGGTTTAAATATAGTTATAGAAACCCACTAATACTTTCTATTCTCTAAGGTTAAAAGTCAGTGTTTTCATCTATGTTTTTAAGAGCATTACGGGTATGTAGCCCTGAATATATTGATGATGAAATAGATAACATTAGGAATGCAAAAATTGAAATATCCTTGATAGTGTATTAAACAGTGCTCTAAAAAGACTCAAAACCAGAAAGAACCTCACAACACAAAAAATTGCTTGTTTTGCTTATAATAATAATATGAAAGATATCCCCATCTTCTTAAGAATTTTGGTGTTAAGCATTTAAGAACAATACAACAATGAAAAATTTATCAAGAACTCCCTAGACAATATAAAGGGTGTGTATAAAATTCCGTGTCTTTGACAACTTTTATATTGGCCAAACTGGGAAAGCACTTGAAAAAGAATTGAACAACATAAGAAATGTGTGAGGTACAATAAGGAACAGTGGTATTTTGTACATGTTAGTGAGAATCAATCATGCTATCAACTGGGAAGGGGCAAAAGGATTGTATATTCTAATAATGCACTGGAAAGGAACATCATTGAATCTAGCTTTATAAAAAGAAAGTTACAACCATAATATGAATTATCAAGGGATGTATAAACTTGATCCTTTAATATCAAAAGAAATTTGTAAATTGTTTAAACTTTATAGCGAAAATAGGGACTATCATATTTGTAAACACAGTACGAGGGCAGTGTTAATGAGTTTCAAACTCCGCTCCATGACACCTGTCAGGTGTGGATCTGAGGTGGGTATGGTCTGTTTATCAGCAATGTCCCCAGAGAGTCTATTGCAGATTTTAGCCAAATGAGTTTTAAAGGGCCACTCCCACCTCGACACCGGCCTGAGTGGGGATATGGAGTCCCTAACGGCTGTGTATGTCTGTCAGTACTGTTCTTGTAGTATATATATTTGCACTGATCACATCTGTATCAGTCCTTCGTCAATGGCTTGAAATAAAGTTGAAACCGGTCAGACCTACACCCTGCTTCTCTTATTTTTCACCTGTGGTAATGTGTATGTGATATATATATATATATATATATATATATATATATATATATATATATATATATATATATATATATATATATATATATATAATGAAGATATGGATTTTTATCTACGGTGCAACATAGTGACGAACTAATAAGTAACAAGTAAAAAATGTGCCGAAGTTTCTTCAGCGTAATCGAGATTTCTGTACAGCCGCTACAGTGTATAAAGAAGGCCACCAAAAAGATCTATCTTTAGGTGGGTTTTTGTATAATGCTGAGGCGCTGCTATATGAAATCTTTAAAACGGCCCTGTGGTGGGCTATCCAATATCGTTGCCAGAAGCATGATTATGGTTAACTTTAACCTTAAATAAAATAATACAGAGGCTAAAGGGCTGCAATTTGGTATGTTTGATGATTGGAGGGTGGATGACCAGCATACTAATTTGCAGCCCTCTAGTCTAGGTAGTTTTTAAGATCTGAGGAGGACAGAATAAGTTCGGACAGAAAAAGTGCCGACTGAATATAGTGCAGACGGACAGATAAAGCCGGCTCACTAGTTTTCTTTACAGAAAACTAAAGCCACAATAAAGTAAATGAGCGATTGTATTTTTCAAAATACAAAAATGTTAAGAAAAAGCTTTCGACCGTTTACAACGGTCCACTTTCAGCCAACTGAATAAAAATACACGTGTTCTTGAGTTGGCTGAAGAACAGTTCGCAAACGGTCCTTTTTTTAAACATTTTGTATTTTGAAAAATATAGTCTCTCATATACTTTATTGTGGCTTTTACTTATTATATGTGCTTTTATTTTTATTGTCTCCATTAACTTTTTTTATTGTTTTACCTTTTTTCACTGTTTAGGAATTCATTTTGTGCTCATATATCATAATCGCTTTCTCATAAACTTAAGCACTCACTCGTCTCTGGACTAGCATGACTGGTTTCTCTATCTTGAAGGAAAATCACACTGAAATATGTTTGAAGATTTAAATGGTATTTGATATTTACAGCCTACGGTAGTTTCGAGTTTTTTTAATTGGTGT
>NC_089753.1:65912382-65944882 GCF_040412425.1 Macrobrachium rosenbergii
AAAATGTAATATTAAAGTTCCTAAAAGATTCTTCACATTATAGTCTTACAGTGTAACTTGCAATTGGTCAAAATAAGTGAAAAGACCAGTACATTTCCAATTAGTACATCTTCAATCTCTTTTTCTAGAAACATCTGAAGAAGTCAAAATGACTTCATTAATAAAAGCATAAAATAAAGATATGGGAATTCTCCCATGTTACTCATAAAATATATAGTCATACAATAAATGGTTGAAAAATTCTAAAAATGGAGAAAAAGAATCTACAGTTTTGGAAATTGAATGTGGTTCCTACCTCCAAGCTGCAATGTTACAGTCATGAACGATAAATCACGAACACAAAGTCTTCACTTGAAGACTTCAAATAATGTTCATTATTGGTCTTCAAATGATTCCTTCTCCCATATCTAATCCCTTCACACCTTGGGACTCCACCCAAAAGAAACTCATGTACACACGTTCCCCACCGGAGCCTGGACATTTCCGGAGAATACACATACGAAGTCATGTGACCTGTCTCCACTTCTCGAGAAACCTGACGCCATAATTTTACCTAGTTGAAATGCATCAGATGCTTATACAAACATTCTTCTCGAAGATTTTGGGGATTTTCCTCCTGGACTTGTTAATTAAACATTGGCACTGTGTATTGTAATTCGAATAACTTACTTATGACCTATAGGCTTTAATATATATAATTATATCTTATATATATATATATATATATATATATATATATATATATATAATATATATATATATATATCATATATATAATGTGTGTGTGCTCTGAATTCAATATCATAAAACAAGACCACATTTCAGTTCAGGTTCAACACCTATGGAGATTTATCAGTTGTTGAAAGAATTTTTGTGCATTTACTTTGTTTAAAAAAAAATTCAAAGAAAAGACAGGTAAATTCTTCGAACTGAATGTCAGTATTGAGAATTAAACAGTGAGTTATACTGTAAAAAGCTGTATTATCATAAATTCCTTTTGATATGTGTCTATTCTTTCACCAGAAGTATCAAAACAGGATCCTCAACCAGGGTTTCGCAGAACCCTAGGATTCACAGAAAAATCTTGAAATGAATGCGCATTACAAATGACGGTGAACTGCATCTACACAGCTTCTATAGGATGGACATTGGAATTTCATTCTAAGTTAACCTGCCAGCAGCGTTGAGCCTACACAGGATGCAATACGGTGTCAATCATGAACCATACGGTACTATATGTGTTTAAAGCCGAGTCATTCCATTTCAAGTCTTCATTCAGTAGTTCCCTCCCGTGTCATCCAACATGTATGACTGGGTTAGAACCCTTTACTGAGCCCGTATCAAATTCGCAAAACCTACTCAGTCTGCAAGAGGAGGAAGAAGTAAGTGAACTATAGCGCGATCAACAATGCAAATGAAGTTAAATGTATTATTACTTGATGTGTTTTGAATTGTAGGTGGACAAGAGTCCCTGTCGCCCCAGCAAAAACATTGAATATTTTACTACAGTTTTCCATTTCCTACCTTTGTGAACAAGCTTTCTCGTGTCTGACAGCCATAAAAAGAAACATCAAGAATTTGTCTGCTGCCTGGAAAGGAAGAACTGCGGGCCGAGAATTGCACAGTTAAGGAAAGAGAAACAAGCCCAAGTGTCACAGTGAAAGTAAGTCTAATGTTGGCCTGGTAACTTGTGAACTATTTCGTGATGTAATGGTAGATTTGATACGATTTACTATGATAAATTTCTTGTGTGTGTGTATGTATATATATATATATATATATATATATATATATATATATATATATATATATATATATATATATATATATATATATATATAATGTGTGTCTGTCTGTGTTTGTCTGTGCTTGTCATTCATGCTGTTGAAAAGAAAGAGACAAGGCAAATAGTTTCAGGGTATATAGGTATACAAGTTGGGAATCACAGATGTAAAGGTTTCAGCTGCAATTCTGCAGAACTAAGAGGCTTGTGTACATTTCTTTTTTTTATTTAGAGAACCGAGGTTAAGATGCATTTTGTTGCTTACTTCTCGGCAGTATCTTTAGTTTTGTTGAATAAAGTTTGCAAATTAAATGACATTTAATGTATAAGTTACTAGTGGAAAACAAAGTAGATACTGCAAGACGTGGATTGAAGTAGGGCCTTTGTCATAATAAATTACTGTCTGGCACTAAAATTAACATGAATCTTCAAAATAAATAATAACATTTCCTTTCCGATATTAAGATATATATTTAAATACCAAACTACCATTGTTTCTGACATTAAGGTATGCAAGCAATTAACAATCAAGCACCACTGAGAACTACGCTATTAGGAGAATAAAAGGATGTAAGCGACACCCCTAGCTTTTAAATCAAAGGTTTGAGCTTCACACAGCCGAGTTTGAAATTCATTTCTCCCACAGAGACACTAGAGTGTAATTTTGATTCAGATCGTAATGAAATAGATTAGTTCACTGATAGGCGCTGTAGAAAGTAAGAAAAGAAGTCAACTGAGCATTCAGTTCTGAGTTTTCAGCATCATTCAAAAAGATGACTCATGAACTAGAACGGAAAAGAAATAATGGTGAAGTCACTCCTGAGGAAGCATTAATTACGAGATTTTCTTTGCTGCGGTCTTTTAATCTGAAAAAAAATATCAGAAGAAGCATAGAATGGTTCATGTTAATTTAAAATCACGTGCTTGCCTTCTCATTATCAAAATGGATTCTGTCATTTTGGGTAAGACCAAATCTAAATCTTTTCTCCCTTTTATTGTAATATTTTTTTCACTGATATCAAATCTAAGTCTTGAATGCTGAAGAGTTTCTATATTCAGTGTTGCCTTTCACTGAATTCAGACAAAATTATTTCTACATGAGTTTGCAATATTCATCAGGATACAAAGTATACACGTACACCATACATACATACATATATATAATGTTACATTCTGAGTCCTGTTGGAAGAGTTAAATTGAATTTTGAACGTAATTTTTCCTTAGGGACCAACACCTACAGCTCAGAATATAAGCAATAAATATTATTAATAGCATGACTTACCTTGAAATTACATCTATTCAAAGAAAATGGGAAGGATGTCTTTCAAACCAGTCAGTTAGATTAAATTACTTTGTTTATAGGTTTACAACTAGAAATTAATATGGATAGGCTGGCATTTCAGCGGTCACGGCACATGCAATGTGCGATGAAAGTGTAACTACAGTTAGAAAATAAATAAAAGTTTGACATGAACCTTATAAACTGCTTAAGACAGGCTGATAAAATTATTTTACATTAGCACAACGATAATGCTGAGTGGCCCCACACATGGCCCTTGTCTACTGTTGATATCAGATGATGTAATTGAGTCTTCTAAGGCAGTTGTTTCACAAGGGCAGGGACAGAACTCGAAGAGCCAGGAATCTGGAAAAGAATTCCAGATCAGCATTCATGGACACACATTTTCTCTCACCTGAAATTAATTACTCACGATAGAGGGAAGTATTAATTTCATTTTAATTACAGTATAGCAAACTATAACATTAATGCATTTAATTATTATCACAGAACAATCTAAATTTAGGCTTGGAACAAGTCATGAGGGCAAATGTGCGTGCTAGGCTGTGGGAAACAGAGGGACTTTGTTTGGAAGAATGAAAAATTGGAAATACTGAAAATGGAGAGAAATTCAGAACAAGGAAAAGAACACTGGCGTTACTTGCAACTTCAAGATATACCTTATTGTATCTGTGTATCTAGCTATGCTTGCAAAAGATGGATTCAGGTCGCAGAAGTTCTGACTCGTGGCCAGTGGTAGGAGGACAGAGAAGCGACCTTGCACTTCTGAGGTTTAGGCATGGAATGAGAGGGAGAGGGTCAATGAGGCGTCCCATTTGATCTCAGTAGCGGGCACAGGACAGTAGTATATTTGAAGGATGCAGGTAACAGCCAGCACAAAGGTCAAAGGGAAACAGGCCATATAGCTAAGATTAAATAAGGGTCAGCCTTTACAAAATTGCACTATCAACCTAACTGGGCCTTGTGCCCTAACACCTTTCTGTCCCCCAATATCGTAAGATAGTGGGGTACGACGACGACATTCTGTCCCACCTAGTGGGGGTCTCCTCCAACCGCCATGAAATTGGATTTCCTAGCTAACGGACTGGTGGGCTGAATTTTCTAAATACGTGAAAGCTCCCCCCTTTAAGAAGGCATTCATTCCTTCTGGATGAGAAGGATATTTAATATACATTATTTGTCTCGACTAGTCAGTTAGCTTCCCCAAATGAGTCTTTATTCTGCAATGCAGCTAACTAAAATGACCTACCTACTGCTTGCATGGGGATACTAGTTTTCTAACTTACTAGAAGCTTAGCAGAGCCTAACACTAGACAACAGTATCTACAGACTTCTAATGGCCATCTCTGACGACAGGTAACTTTATTCCTAGGCAAAGTGGTACGTGGAAAAATGTGTCTTGTTGACAAGGTCTATTATCCTTAATGTGACCAGATTTTTTTTCTGTAAATGAGGAACAATTTCATATCTTTATACATACATATGGTGTTATAATAAATATATATATATATATATATATTTATATATATATATAAAATCATCAATGAAGGGCAGATCTCTCTTCAGACAGATATACAAGCTGACTTTATTCCAGCGTTTCGTAATTATCCGATTAATTACATCAAAAAGGCAATAAAATAAGAAATAAAATTCTTTGTAAAGGGATTTAAAAGTTAAAAATAAAGGCTAAAAATTATTCATACAAAAATTTTCAAAATGTACACAAACATTAAAATTAGAGAACAAAAGTTTTAAAAATCATTACATTAAAATGAAGGTAACAGAATATACAGTAAACTAAAATTGAAAACTATCTGTGAAAGGGTTACAGAACAAAAGATTAAGGACCATACCTAGAGAAGAGGACAGCTTTAAACTA
This sequence comes from Macrobrachium rosenbergii, assembly GCF_040412425.1. Lineage (NCBI taxonomy): Eukaryota > Metazoa > Arthropoda > Malacostraca > Decapoda > Palaemonidae > Macrobrachium > Macrobrachium rosenbergii. The sequence goes on from NC_089753.1 coordinate 65,917,346, forward strand.
TACGTAAACATAAATAGAAAGAACACAAGTCAGGATAAATATAGAGGAGAGGAGGACGTGTGCAGTGTTTACCGACGGAACAAGTTGTTTGATGAAAAGTGATTCCAGAATAACAAGGTCTTGAGGGTTGGTGGTATGGCCTAAAAATGTAGAAGTCTTTATTATCAATGTGTGTTTTACAAATTTTTGAGTGATTGCTGATGTTGGAATGTTCTGTGTTTGAAATTTGCTACCTGTATGGAAGCTTACGCCAATCAGAATCGAGGAACCTTAAAGAATTACTGGTGGATCCAACATAGGTCCCTGTTTGACATTCAAATATTATTTATAAATGACACCAGATGACATATAAGGTGATAACCGATCTTTGGTTTTTTAAAAGTGAACCAATGGTGAAAGGGTTCTTAGGGTTAAAGTGACATCAATGGCATAAAAATGATCCTAGAATAATTTGAAGTGAACTTTTGTGAACTTGGGGTCATGAGTAAATGGAAAGCTGTACGCAAAAATTTCATTTGGACTGTTAAAAGTGTAAGAGTGGACCTCTTCGTCGAATATGCCAATACTATACAGTACCGAAGCATAACGTTTACTATCGAGAAAGAGGCGAACGACCGTCTACCATTCCTGGACGTTCTAGTTTTTTAGAACACGACAGTTTTAATACCACGGTTTTTTTAGGAAGAAGACTTTTACTGGACTTGGTACCAACTTTTATAGCTCTTGTTTTTCGATAATTTTAAATCCAACTCTGTTTCTACCCTTCTCCACAGGGCACTCGTCCTGACGTCGAACTGAGCCTTTTTCATAAGAAATTTCATTTTTAATTGACTTTTTAATAATAACTGTTTCCCTGCAAAGCTGGTGTATAGAAATTTTATAAACTACTCAACAAACATTTCATTACAAAACCAGCAGTTTTAACTGTCCAAAAATGAAATTTTATGCAAGCTTTCCATTTACTCATGACCCCAAGTTCCACAAAAAGTTCACTCAAATTAATCAGGATCATTTTTATGCCATTGATGTCACTTTAATCCCTAAGAACCTTTCACCATTGGTTCACTCTTTAAAACCAAAGATCGGTTATCACCTTATATGTCATCTGGTATCATTTATAAATATCCTTGCCTGAATGTCAAACAGGGACCTATGTGGGATCCACCAGTAGACTCCTTAAGGTGCGTATCGATTCTCATCGTGGGCGCTTTCGTACAGGTAGCAGAATTTCAAACCCAGAACATTCCAACATCAGAAATCACTCAAAAATTTGTAAAAACACATTGATAATAAAGACTTTACATTTTGGGCCATACCACCAACCCTCAAGACCTTGTTATTCTGGAATCACTTTTCATCAAACAACTTGTTCCGTCGTTAAACACTCACGTCCTCCTCTCTCTATATTTATCCTGACTTGTGTTATTTCTATTTATGTTTATGTTTAGTATAAAGCTGTCACTCCTCTAGGAAGGTCCTTAATCTTTGTTCTGTAACCCCTTTCACAGATAGTTTTCAATTTTAGTTTACTGTATATTCTGTTACCTTCATTTTAATGTAATGATTTTTAAAACCTTTGTTCTCTAATTTTAATGTTTGTGTACATTTTGAAAATTTTGTATGAATAATTTTTAGCCTTTATTTTTAGCTTTTATGACTTTACAAAGAAATTTTATTTCTTATTTTAACAGCCCTGATGATGTAATTAATCCGATAATTATGAAACGTTGGAATAAAGTCAGCTTGAATATCTGTGTGTCCTCTGCCCTTCATTGATGATTTTGTGTATGGATTGACTCTAACTCACACTAACATATATATATATATATATATATATATATATATATATATATATATATATATATATATATGTATATATATATATATATATATATATATATATATATGTATATATATATATATATATATATATATATATATATATATATATATATATATAATAATATAGGGGAATATATATATATATATATATATATATATATATATATATATATTTATATATATATATATATATATATATTATATATATATGTTAGCTGCATTGTGAAGCAGACCATTGGGAAGCTAACTGATTGAATGGAGACAAATAACGTAGTTTAGGTTAGGCCTTCTCACCAGTGGGACTGAATGCCTTCTTAAAGGGGGAGCTTTCACGACAGGTACCCAGCCCACCAGTCCATGTAGCTGGGAAATCCAATTTCATGGCGGTTGGAGGAGACCCCCACTAGGTGGGACAGAATGTCGTCGTCGTACCCCACTATCTTACGATATTGGGGGACAGAAAGGTGTTAGGGCACAAGGCCCAGTTAGGATAGTAATTGGGCCGCTAGGCTGACCCTTATTTAATCTTAGCTATATGGCCTGTTTCCCTTTGACCTTTGTGCTGGCTGTTACCTGCATCCTTCAAATATACTACTGTCCTGTGCCCGCTACTGAGATCAAATGGGACGCCTCATTGACCCTCTCCCTCTCATTCCATGCCTAAACTCTAGAAGTGCAGCAATGCTTCTCTGTGTCCTCCTACCACTGGCCACATGAGTCAGAACTTCTATGACCCGAACTATCTTGGTAAGCGGAGCTAGATACTATGATACAATAAGGTATATCTTGAAGTTGCAAGTAACGCCAGTGTTCTTTTCCTTGTTCTGAATTTCTCTCCATTTTCAGTATTTCCAATTTTTCATTCTTCCAAACAAAGTCCCTCTGTTTCCCACAGCCTAGCACGCACATTTGCCCTCATGACTTGTTCCAAGCCTAAATTTAGATTGTTCTGTGATAATAATTAAAGCATTCCCACTATAGTATTGCTATGTGCTAATTAAATGAAATTAATACTTCCCTCTATCGTGAGTAATTAATTTCAGGTGAGAGAAAATGTGTGTCCATGAATGCTGATCTGGAATTCTTTTCCAGATTCCTGGCTCTTCGAGTTCTGTCCCTGCCCTTGTGAAACAACTGCCTTAGAAGACTCAATTACATCATCTGATATCAACAGTAGACAAGGGCCATGTGTGGGGCCACTCAGCATTATCGTTGTGCTAATGTAAAATAATTTTATCAGCCTGTCTTAAGCAGTTTATAAGGTTCATGTCAAACTTTTATTTATTTTCTAACTGTAGTTACACTTTCATCGCACATTGCATGTGCCGTGACCGCTGAAATGCCAGCCTATCCATATTAATTTCTAGTTGTAAACCTATAAACAAAGTAATTTAATCTAACTGACTGGTTTGAAAGACATCCTTCCCATTTTCTTTGAATAGATAATTGACAGCTGCTATTAATAATATTTATTGTTTATATTCTGATTGTGTGTTATCCCATGAAAATTACGTTCAAAATTCAATTTAACTCTTCCAACAGGACTCAGAATGTAACATTATATATATGTATGTATGTATGGTGTACGTGTATACTTTGTATCCTGATGAATATTGCAAACTCATGTAGAAATAATTTTGTCTGAATTCAGTGAAAAACGAATAATGAATATAGAAACTCTTCAGCATTCAAGACTTAGATTTGATATCAGTGAAAAAAATATTACAATAAAAGGGAGAAAAGATTTAGATTTGGTCTTACCCAAAATGACAGAATCCATTTTGATAATGAGAAGGCAAGCACGTGATTTTAAATTAACATGAACCATTCTATGCTTCTTCTGATATTTTTTTTCAGATTAAAAGACCGCAGCAAAGAAAATCTCGTAATTAATGCTTCCTCAGGAGTGACTTCACCATTATTTCTTTTCCGTTCTAGTTCATGAGTCATCTTTTTGAATGATGCTGAAAACTCAGAACTGAATGCTCAGTTGACTTCTTCTTTTCTTACTTTCTACAGCGCCTATCAGTGAACCAATCTACTCCTCATTACGATCTGAATCAAAAATTACACCTCCTAGTGTCTCTGTGGAGAAATGAATTTCAAACTCGGCTGTGTGAAGCTCAAACCTTTGATTTAAAAGCTAGGGGTGTCGCTTACATCCTTTTATTCTCCTAATAGCGTAGTTCTCAGTGGTGCTTGATTGTTAATTGCTTGCATACCTTAATGTCAGAAACAATGGTAGTTTGGTATTTAAATATATATCTTAATATCGGAAAGGAAATGTTATTATTTGAAGATTCATGTTAATTTTAGTGCCAGACAGTAATTTATTATGACAAAGGCCCTACTTCAATCCACGTCTTGCAGTATCTACTTTGTTTTCCACTAGTAACTTATACATTAAATGTCATTTAATTTGCAAACTTTATTCAACAAAACTAAAGATACTGCCGAGAAGTAAGCAGCAAAAATGCATCTTTTAACCTCGCCTAAATAAAAAAGAGCAAGCCTCTTAGTTCTGGCAGAATTGCAGCTGAAAAACCTTAGATCTGTGATTCCCAACTGTATACCTATATACCTCGAAACTATTTGCCTGTCACAGGGGACCTTTTTTATCAACAGTGATACAAGCACAAGACAGACAAACACAGACAGACACACATTATATATATATATATATATATATATATATATATATATATATACATACACATACAAGAAATTAATATAGTAATCGTATCAAATCTACCATTACATCACGAAATAGTTCGCATTACCAGGCCAACATTAGACTTACTTTCACTGTGACACTTGGGTTTGTTTCTCTTCCTAATCGTGCAATTCTCGGCCCGCAGTTCTTCCTTTCCAGGCAGCAGACAAATTCTTGATGTTTCTTTTTATGGCTGTCAGACACGAGAAAGCTTGTTCACAAAGGTAGGAAATGGAAAACTGTAGTAAAATATTCAATGTTTTTGCTGGGGCGACAGGGACTCTTGTCCACCTACAATTCAAAACACATCAAGTAATAATACATTTAACTTCATTTGCATTGTTGATCGCGCTTATAGTTCACTTAGTTCTGCCTCCTCTTGCACTGAGTAGGTTTTGCGAATTTGATACGGGCTCAGTAAAGGGGTTCCTAACCCAGTCATACATGTTGGATGACACGGGAGGGAACTACTGAATGAAGACTTGAAATGGAATGACTCGGCTTTAAACACATATAGTACTCGTATGGTTCTGCGACACACCGTATTGCATCCTGTGTAGGCTCAACGCTGCTGGTGAGAAGTAATCTAGAATGAAATTCAGTCCATCCTATAGAAGCTGTGTAGATGCAGTTCACTGTCATTTGTAATGCGCATTCATTTCAAGATTTTTCTAGAATCCTAGGGTTCTGCGAAACCCTGGTTGAGGATCGCTGTTTTGATACTTCTGGTGAAAGAATAGTACACATATCAGAAAGGAATTTATGATAATACAGCTTCTTACAGTATAACTCACTGTTTAATTCTCAATACCGCATCCAGTTCGCAAGAATTTACCTGTCTTTTTTCTTTGAATTTTTTCAAACAAGGTAGGCTACACAAAAATTCTCTTTCAACAACTGATAAATCTCCATAGGTGTTAAACCCAATTTAATATCTTGTTTTATGATATTGAATTCGACACACACACATTATATATATATATATATATATATATATATATATATATATATGAAAAGCCTATAGGTCACAAGTATGTTATGAATTACAATACACAGTGAATGTTTAATTAACAAGTGGGGAGGAAAACTCTCCCAAAATCTTGGAGAGAATGTTTAGCTATCATCTGATGCATTTCCGAACTAGGTAAAATTATGGCGTCAGGTTTCTCGAGAAGTGGAGACAGGTCACATGACTTCGTATGTGTATTCTCCGGAAATGTCCAGGCTCCGGTGGGGAACGTGTGTACATGAGTTTCTTTTGGGTGGAGTCCCAAGGTGTGAAGGGATTAGATATGGGAGAAGGAATCATTTGAAGACCAATAATGAACATTATTTGAAGTCTTCAAGTGAAGACTTTGTGTTCGTGATTTATCGTTCATGACTGTAACATTGCAGTTTGAGGTAGAACCATTCAATTTCCAAAACTGTAGATTGCTTTTCTCCATTTTTAGAATTTTTTTCAACCATTTATTGTATGATATATATTTTTTATGAGTAACATGGGAGGAATTCCCATATCTTTATTTTTATGCTTTTGGGGATTAATGAGGAAGTCATTTGACTTCTTCAGATGTTTCGCTGAGAAAGAGGTTGAAGATGTAACAACTGAATGCACGATTTTGATTTACGGACTCATCAAAGAGACTAAAGAATTATAATGTAATAACTTGAACTTTACATACTTTTAATCCATCTTTTTTCTGGCAATCTAGTTATGTTCGATTTTGTCAAATAAATTATTTTGGGTAAAGCTTGTTTCGCCGTAGACCTGAGAGAGAGAGAGAGAGAGAGAGAGAGAGAGAGAGAGAGAGAGAGTGTGTGGTACTGAGATATACTACCAGCAGCCTTTGTGCGGCCACATGTACTACCAGCAGCCTTTGTGGCCACTACCAAGGCTACCAATAGATGGAACGTCTCGACTTTGTAGTAACAGGTAAGTGATGAAAATTACCTCTCAACTGGGCTACACACACACACACAGGTTCGAGTTTGTGTGTGTGTGTGTGTGTGTGTGTATGGGTGTGTATGTGTGTGTGTGCGTGCGTGGGGTTTGTGCATTTCGTACCCTTAACGGTACTATAGCCTGATGTGGAAATACTTACATGGGAATCCGGTGAAATGTAAGATTTAAACTTAATAGGGATAGAAGCGATGATAATTACAAACTGAATTGCAAATTGTCCGGGAAACTCTGGGCTATAGACAGAAACGCCAGTTCCCAGTGATGTTATTCACGTCTTGTAACAGTAATGGGTATCAGGCTTGGCCCGTTCATCGGGATGGGAATCAAAGTGATAGGTGGATATTATACCGAGACGCTTTAAATTTTTTTTGAGCAAATGATTCTCAGAGGAGACATCTTTCAGTCTTTATTATATTATCTTCCTCGTACTACGATTATATTTCAGGGATCTCCGAAGATAGTGACCCCAAGGGTTTTCGGGGGTCGTTATCTAGGACTAATATTTTTGGGGGTCATTATATATATGACATTTACTGTCTTTTTGTTTGTTTTACGGTAATCACCAACGGGCTTATACTGAACATGCCGCAAAGATGGATACATACCGGTTTAAACCCGTGGGATCACTTATTTTAGGATAAAAGCTTACAGCTTTTTTTGATGTTTCGTGTTTTTAATTTCCATGATTGATAATTATCCTGGTATTAATGTTTATTTATTCTTTAATTATTTCCCGTCGTTTATAGGACAGATGAATAACTATAGAAAAACCCACAAACTCTATACTAACACAAGTGCTGACAACAGAACCTCCCCAAATCTTTGATGATTACAATTTTGGTAAAGAACTTCAAATCAGTTTTTGTATTCATACATCGCCAGCTTATGAAGTCTTCAACTGAAGTTACTTGGCATCATCAAGCTGAACTGATTCATTTCAGGCTACTTGATTTGCGGGTGGACTTCACTGCATCTAGAATAATGACGAATCACATATATAAGAAAATCCCTCTTGTATAAAAGTATTTGAAATAAAAAGAAAAATATTTTTTACCTTTATATGTAAATGATATAGTTTACTGTTTAATCTATGAAAGGAAATATTAGTTAAAATTCTGAAACTGCCTGGAATCAACAATGTTTTTATGCACTCTCCTGATATGTTATTCAAATACGAGAGTAACAAAAGAATATTTTCATAAACAGTATTGGTATGTTTACGTCGTTTATCTATAACGTGATGAATTTCGGGTGTAATGAGACTGGTTATTACTGCTGAAGTTACTCATTTTTAAGACATTGAATTCCTACAAAAATACCTGTAGCGCGTGTTAGTAAAACTAATTAGTTTTTCTATAGCGTTATAAACGTTTTTTGAAATACCCATCAACCACCAGATGCAAATTGATCATAAAGAATCCACCACAGAGCAGCAAAACTAAAAATATAGAATAATAATCGTTATGGTTTTTTTAATAAATAAAAAACACACCCAAGTTCTAATGCACACACACATATATATATATATGTATATATATATATATATATATATATATATATATATATATATATATATATATATATATATATATATGTGTGTGTGTGTGTGTGTGTATGTATGTATGTTAATATACATGGATTTTTATATTCGCAAATATTAGCCAAAAGTATTGTTTAATATTCAATAAATAATAACTTACACCCGGGGGGAATTGTAATTGATAAGTACTTTGCCCATGGCAGGATTGGAGCTGGATAAGGTATCAACTTGTATCTCTCTTGATGGCACAGTGTTCAAAGTCACTGTTTATCATTGATTCTGAATCAGTCAGCGGTTTGAATCCTGCCAATGACTAAGCACTTATTAATATAGTTCTTCTCAGATGCAAAGTTATCCCAAGGTATAGTGAACTGTATATTAAACTATATTTGTGACTTAACACTCATGAGTAAATATATATATATATATATATATATATATATATATATATATATATATATATATATATATATATATATATATATATATATATATATATATATATATATATATATATATATATATATATATATATATATATATATATATATATATATATATATATATATATATATATATAGGAAGGGGTGGGAAGGAGGTGACATGTAAAAATAACCGAAAGCGACAGATATTAGTGTCTAATCCATAGTTTTCAAGGTTGCTGAGGTGAAAAGACACTCCCAATGCCCTTCAAGTACAAGCTCATCACTGAAAGGAAGGGGGGAGGGTGAGAAGAGGTGAATAATAAAATGTAAAAAATAACAGTTATTAGTAACTCATCCATAGTTTCCAAGGTTACTGAGATGAATAGTAACACCCTCAATGCTGTTTAAGTCCACGTTCAGCCCCGATACGAATGGAGTGTGAGAAGGAGTGAAATATAAAATGTCAAAAATGCTGGGCAATGTAATTGAAGAGACTACCTTAACGAAAGGTAGAGAGTGAGAGAGAGAAAAAGAGTGATAGGGAGAAGAAGTGAGAGAGGAGAGGAAGTGAGAGAGAGAGAGAGAGAGGAGAAGGGATGTTTGCAGGAGAAAGAGGGAAAGAGTGTGAGAAAGAGAGAGGGAGAGAGTTTATCAGTTTTCATCCGGATTTTTTCCGACAGCGTCGGATGGTCAGCTGGCATATACATACATATATATATATATATATATATATATATATATATATATATATATATATATATATATATATATATATATATATATATATATATATATATATATATATATATATATATATATATAATTTTCCTCCCGTTTAGTGCTGCCTCCCTCTCTCTGCCTAGTAACTCATTCTAGATTTTATTTGCACATTTAGCTCAGATATCGCTTATGCTATTTTCCTTTCCCTTTCTCAGAAGAGAATTTATGATTCAGAGTGCCATACTCAAACTGGTTTAAAATGTAAGCATTTTTACTGCGTGAGTCTAGCTGAGGAGCGAGCCTAATTTTTTCTTCCTTTCTATTAACATGAACTTGTCCTATAAAAGTTAAATGCTGCTTTTTTTTTATTATAACAAAGATAACTACTTACGACACGTCTAGAAACAAAAAAAAATCACGCTAACCTAGTTTTCTTTGTCTTTAAGAGAAAAATTGTTTCTTGTCCAGACAATATTCTTTCCTTCTCTCTCTCTCTCTCTCTCTCTCTCTCTCTCTCTCTCTCTCTCTCTCTCTCTCTCATGTTTATGAACGAACATATTATCCTGTTTTTGCATGAACCTATCCCCACTTAAGAATAGGATAATGATAATTGCGTCGATGAAATTTAAGTTCTATGACCCGGTGATGGAAACGGCAGAGATGAATGAGACTTAAAGGGAAGCAGTTGAATTTCTGGTTGACGAGAGACCCTGATGAACGGAGAGAAGTACGGAAAGTGCATTTTGATTCCGTATGACCTTGCCAGGAAATAGCGTTATATCCGTTTTTGGTAATTCTCAAATGAAGTACAATTGGTTACCTATAAATATTCCATAAATATAATGACTTGGAAAATCTTGTTTTCCTCCTAAAACGAAGCCCTACAGAGCGTAGTCCGGTTATTAGCATGTCTTTAAGGAAAGAAGCGCTCGCAGTAAAGGTGAAAGGAAAGAGTCTACCATCTTTCCTTTCACCTTTCCGGCGAGAGTTTCTTAGGCTTGTATGCCACTGGACCGTTGTGGTATTGGATGAAAGTTTTTAAGGATGAGGTTGTGAGGTTGCTAGCCCCATGACTCTTTTCATCACTCCTGCAGAAGCAAGTGCTCATTCGCAGTCGGATTGGTATATTGTGAACAATTCTTGGAAACCGATCATATTGGCAAGGGTGCTTATTTATTGGGCTTCATAAAATGTCGTTCATTTCAGCATGAAAAAATATATACGTTAGTGGCTCACTTTGTTTCAACACTACTACGAAGTATAAATAAAAAATCTTTATTCTGCTTTTCATTTTATGAATTTTACCCTTACTGAAAGAGCAATATCTCCCTTTCCTCTTTTATGGAATCATAGGGTAATCACTGCCATTCAATTATCTCTGCACCGTCATTCTTATTCACCCTCCAAGAAACGTGGTGGATTTATTTCCACTGAGACCAAATCCTTCATCTGCATTCCAAATGGCCGTTTTTCAGGTCTCCGTTTATCGTTCCATTTGTTCTTGCCGTTTTGAATATGGGAGAATCTGCGATATATTGAAGAATTCGAAGAAACCTATTCCTTATATTATTAAGCTGTCTTTGCGAGACGCAGAAAATAAAATGTATTTGTTCTTACGCTGATAGATTTCACCTGACTTGACCAAATAACACAACAAAATTTAATTATGCTACAGCGTAGTAAAACTTTAAATATGTCCCCTACTGCTTGAAACCTTGGAGGTAACACAATGAAAAAAACACCAATTAAAAACTCGAAAACTACCGTAGGCTGTAAATATCAAATACCATTTAAATCTTCAAACATATTTCAGTGTGATTTTCCTTCAAGATAGAGAAACCAGTCATGTTAGTCCAGAGACGAGTGAGTGCTTAAGTTTATGAGAAAGCGATTATGATATATGAGCACAAAATGAATTCTAAACAGTGAAAAAGGTAAAACAATAAAAAAGTTAATGGAGAAAAATAAAATAAAAGCACATATAATAAGTAAAAGCCACAATAAAGTATATGAAAGACTATATTTTTCAAAATACAAAAATGTTTAAAAAGGAGCTTTCTGACTGTTTGCACAAGAACACGTGTATTTTTATTCAGTTGGCTGAAGATGACCGTTGTGCAAACGGTCGAAAGCTCTTTTTTTTTTTTTTTACATTTTTTGTATTTTGAAAAATACAATCGCTCATTTACTTTACTGTGGCTTTTTAGTTTTCTGTAAAAGAAAACTAGTGAGCCGGCTTTATCTGTCCGTCTACACTATATTCAGTCGGCACTTTTTTCTGTCCGAACTTATTCTGTCCTCCCTCAGATCTTAAAAACTACCTAGACTAGAGGACTGCAAATTAGTATGCTGGTCATCCACCCTCCAATCATCAAACATACCAAATTGCAGCCCTTTAGCCTCTGTATTATTTTTTTTATTTAAGGTTAAAGTTAACCATAATCGTGCTTCTGGCAACGATATTAGATAGCCCACCCAGGGCCGTTTTAAAGTTTCATGGTAGCAATACAGCATTATATTAAAATACCACAAAGATAATCTATTTTCGGTGGCCTTCTTTATATTGTAGCGGCTATATAGAAATCTCGATTACTGAAGAAAGCTGGCACATTTTTACTTGTTACTTATTGGTTCCTGTCACAGTATATGATGCACTGTAGATAAAAAGTCCATATCTTCATTATATATATATATATATATATATATATATATATATATATATATATATATATATATACATATATATATATATATATATATATATATATATATATCTCTCTCTCTCTCTATATATATATAATGAGAACATGTACTTTATCTGTGGTTCTCAGAAATGTGAGGTAAAATCCAAAAGATAAATGTCAAAACATCGTGTATTAAAAATTTGATCGTACTTCACACATCAGCACACACACACAGATACATATACAAGATAATAAGAAGTAGAATTGAACAATCTACAACGGTGAAAAACCAGAAGAACAGGTCACTGAGATAAAAACTTCATATATTTATTTTCTAGGGACTGAATATAGCGAAAGATTCGAAGAAGAGTCAGCACCAACTGTTTCAATACCCTCGGGCAGAAAATAGACAGATGTTTATTTGCAAGTATATCTTCGAACAATTTTTAGTTCGCAGCTGGCTGCAGACAAAATTTCGATAAGAAATAAGGAACAATACCATACTAGAAACCAAAACAAAGAAAACAGTGCTCAAGCAACTTGTTTACCGTTTTACTTGTATCGAGAGGATGTGACAGCCATTCAAACAAAATTTGGACACATTCTTCCTTTTACGCTTAAAAGATTTATGGGTTGTTGAAGAATAAATACGGAAAATCCACAAAACCCTAAATCGTTCACCAGGCTCAAAACAAAAGGTAAAGGAGCCAGTGATGAGAATACCAACATCATAGTTTTATCATACTCGCCACTGACTAATCATATAACGGTCTGCAATTTATTTACAAAGACTGAACTCAAACCGCTAACTTCAAGCAGATGACTGCTCCAATCTTGTAGGAAACAATATCATTCAACACTGAAGAGAAAATGACTCAAATAATGGCAAATAACATTCCTGAACTCTCTCCCCGCTTCCCCTCTCTCTGTCCCTTACCTCATCCTGTAATCCGTACTCCTCACTGCTAATTTTGTTTGTTGCCAAACAACCAACACACGTGGTTTTCCTGTTTCCCAACATAGTCTATATATATATATATGTATATATATATATATATATATATATATATATATATATATATATTATATATATATATATATATATATATATATATATATATATATATATATATATATATATATATATATATATATATATATATATATATATATATATATATATATATATATATATATATATATATATATGTATATATGTATATATATATATATATATATATATATATATATATATATATATATATATATATATATATATATATATATTATATATATAGTGTCACATTCGGTCAACCGTGGAGCATGAGGGTGGCTCTAATTATATCTTGTAGTGACAACTGACTGCGGGGAGCTATGCTCCAGTGATCAGAAAAGGATTTGCTAGTGAAAATACTCAAATATATCAAAGTAAGGGTTTAAAGTAAACTCAGACTGTCCACTTAAAATATATACTTCTAAAGTATCAGAAGAGGAAGTAATTAAATTATAGAATCTGCGTAATTTATTCCAACGTTTCACATCACATGATGCATCTTCAAGGCTGGAAAATTGCAGACAATAATTCTTAAAAGTGTCACTTATGCAACGGGAAAGACTTCTTAAAAATTTAAAACATTTACAAATACAAAAATTTAAACAAGAACTTGAAAGGAACACCTAGCAAGGCAAGTGCTAAAAAGCGACTAAAAAGACAGGAGAAAATAAACAAACGAAAGAAACCTATAACGAACGTGGAGAGTAAAACAACAGGCAGTTATGCTATAAACAGTTGTGTGGACGACGATTGGGTGTTAAGTGTTGGTACATTAGTTTTATAAAAAGCGACCAAACACCATCAACTCGTCGTCCTTAGGGCAGATCCAATAATTTTAAAATCATTTATACCCAAACGGGTACCACAAATCTTAGAATGGTTCCGAACATTGGATAGTTCGGGATTGGACAATGTGCAATCCGTCCTGAAGCTGACACCTTGGTGGGAGCAGAAACGGACTTTGAGAAGCTAAAAACTAATGTACCAACACTTAACACCCAATCGTCGTCCACACAACTGTTTATAGCATAATTGCCCGTTTGTTTACTCTCCACGTTCGTTATAGTTTTCTTTCGTTTGTTTATTTCTCCCTGTCTTTTAGTCACTTTTTAGCTCTTGCCTTGCAGGTGTTCCTTTCAAGTTCTTGTTTTAATTTTTGTATTTGTAAATGTTTTAAATTTTTTAAAGTTTTTCCCGTTGCATAATGACATTTTTAAGTATTTATTTTCTGTAATTTTCCAGACTTGAAGCATACAGTCATGCATGAAACGTTGTGAATAATAAACTTGATCTGTGTGAGAGACATACATGCTTTACCTCTTCAACATGAGATGTTTGTCGGGTCTGTTTCCCTGCGATTCTTATATATATATATATATATATATATATATATATATATATATATATATATATATATATATATATATATATATATATATATATATATATATATGTATATATGTATAGATATATATAGGTATTTGTATACATATATATATATACTCATTCCAGAACTACAGTATGTTCTTAGTGCGACGAAGAATAATTCTGAGGCTCGTTCGATCAACATTTTCAGAAACGGAAAGTGTTTTTTGAACCGTGAGGATATTTAGTTACATTATTGACGGGACAGAACTTTTGGAAAGGTATGAAAAAGCTGATTCTCCGTGGGTTTTCATATTACTATGAATGTAACCTGAACTTGTGCCAGGAATGAACTGGAGGAAAACGGCGCGAGGGGAAGCATTATATAAAAGGATAGAAGGGAAGCCACAGTCGGACCATAGAACTTCTCATTTAGATCTAGCCAGGCAAGAGAACCTCGAAATGAACAAAGATTAACGGCAAAGCTTCTTGATCGAAAGTCAGGCATATTCTAACTAACCAGAGTTTCCATCTGCAACAAGGATGAAAGTCCAAACTGATCCACAGCAGAAACGGTGTTGGAATGGAATGAAAATGGAATATGGAGTTTATCCAAAGGCCACACTGGGACCTGCGATGAGGTCATTCAGTTCTGAAAGGGAATTGAGAGTGGTAGGTTTGAAAGGTGTAACAGGAGGAAACCCTGTAGTTGCAATTGAAATAATTGTTACCGTGAGGGTGAATGTTGGAAGAAAGTTAAATCATGAATGGAGTACAGTAAAAGGAATGAAAGGCTGCAGCTATGAAGGACCTGCAAAGAACTTTAGTAAATTTGGCCGAATCCCGTGAGGTGTCGATGGCGCTCCCCCAGCATTTATCAGATCAGCGGTGTAGATGTCCAGTCGAGGAAGAGGATTACTTTGTAGTAGGAAATAAAATCACTATTTATCTTTACACCATTAAATTTGTCTATACAAATCTCGTCAATTAGCAGGAAATGAAACCTTTAATATCCATCCACTTACCGGAAGGGGGAATTTTGTTGATAATAAGTCCACCGCCTGGACGAACCAGCCACGGACGAGGAATCAGACCACAGTGACGCACAACTAACCTTGTCGGCCGACAAGAGAGTGGTAGTATGAATACCATCGTCCATCAACCCACCCGTCGAACCGGTGGTGTTTTAGGCGCTTGGAGACGATATCCACCCACCTCTGCCATGTTGACCGGTAGCGCTTGTCACACGTAGCCATATTATGAGCCTTCGATTTTATCACATCACGGTGATTCATAAAGTCAGAAATTACAAACGTCCTTTAATATCCACTACACTTACCGGAAGTAATATATTTTCATATGTTACCAAACGGGAATTTTTAAGTTGATAATAAGTCCACCGTCGGGTGGGGTCGAACCAGCGACGGACGAGGAATCAGGACTACAGTGACGACACTAACGAAGTCGGCCACAAGAGAGTATCCTGATACCATCTCCCATCAACTCACCCGTCGAACTCAGGTGTTTCGCTGGGAGAAATATCCACCACATATGAAAATATATGTTGACCGAGTAGTGCGCTTGTCGCACGTAGCCATATTATGACTATTTATCGACATCACCGGTGATTGATAACAATCAGAAAGCTACAAACGTCCTTTAATACAAACGCACTACACGGTCATATTTTCATATATGATCAAGGGGAATTTCGTTGATAAAACCAAAACACCTGAGTTCGAACCAGTGGGTTGACGGGAGATGTTATTCACTTACGACCTCTCTTGTGCCACACAGGTAAAGTCGCACAAGACTGTAGTCCTGATTCCTCGTCAGGTGTTTTCGCTGGCTGATATCCCCACTGGTTGACGGTGGACTTATTATCAACTTAAAATTATGACTCTTTAACATATATGATTCATATACAAAAAATATATTATTTCGAGGTAAGTGAATTGATATTAAATCGTTTCATCCGATTCATATATGAATCACGGAAATGATAAATAGTCATATATATGGGAATTTTAGTTGATAAACGCACCACACGGTCAACATGGATCGAGACCAGTGGGTGGATATCGTCTCCAAAACGCAAAACACCTGAGTTCGACGGGTGAGTTGATGGGAGATGTTATTCACTTATACCTCTCTTTGTGGCCGACTGGTTAGTGTGTCACTGTCGAAGTCCTGTTTTTCCTTGGAGTCCGTCGATATGACCCACCCTGCGGACGGTGGACTTATTATCAACTTAAAATTCCTCTTCGCAACATATTATGAAAATATATTATCACCGAGGTCAGAGTGAATTGGAAATTAAAACGTTTGTAGCTATCGATTCATATGAATCACGGTGATGTAATAAATAGTCATATATGTTACAAGGGGAATTTTTGTTGATACACGGTCAACATGGCAGAGGTGGGTGGATATCATATGAATAATCCTCCAAACGCAAACACCTGAGTTCGACGGGTGGGTTGATGGGAGATGGTATTCACTTATACCTCTCTTGTGGCCGACTGGTTAGTGTCACTGTAGTCCTGATTCCTCGTCCGTCGCTGGTTGACACGGACGGTGGACTTATTATCAACTTAAAAATCCTCTTCGGTAACATATATGAAAATATATTATTTCGAGGTAGAGTGAATTGATATTAAAGGACGTTTGTAGCTTTCTGATTGTATATGAATCACGGTGATGTGATAAATAGTCATAATATGGTTACGCGACAAACGCACTACACGGTCAACATGGCAGAGGTGGTGGATATCGTCTCCAAACGCAAAACACCTGAGTTCGACGGGTGGGTTGATGGGAGATGTTATTCACTTATACCCTCTTTGTGGCCGACTGGTTAGTGTGTCAATAGTCCTGATTCCTCGTCCGTCGCTGGTTCGATCCCACGGACGGGTGGACTTATTATCAACTTAAAATTCCTTCGGTAACATATATGAAAATATATTATTTCCCGAGGTAGAGTGAATTGATATTAAAGGACGTTTGTAGCTTTGATTGTATATGAATCACGGTGATGTGATAAATAGTCATATTATGGTTATCGACAAACGCACTACACGGCCAACATGGCAGAGGTGGGTGGATATCGCCTCCAAAACGCAAAACACCTGAGTTCGACGGGTGGGTTGATGGGAGATGGTATTCACTTATATACCTCTTGTGGCCGACTGGTTAGTGTGTCACTGTAGTCCTGATTCCTCGTCCGTCGCTGGTTCGATCCCACGGGACGGTGGACTTATTATCAACTTAAAAATTCCCTTCGGTAACATATATGAAAATATATTATTTCCGAGGTAGAGGAATTGATATTAAAGGACGTTTGTAGCTTTGATTGTATATGAATCACGGTGATGTGATAAATAGTCATAATATGGCTACGTACGCACAAACGCACTACACGGTCAACATGGCAGAGGTGGGTGGATATCGCCTCCAAACGCAAAACACCTGAGTTCGACGGGTGGGTTGATGGGAGATGGTATTCACTTATACCTCTCTTGTGGCCGACTGGTTAGTGTCACTGTAGTCCTGATTCCTCGTCCGTCGCTGGTTCGATCCCACGGGACGGTGGACTTATTATCAACTTAAAAATTCCTTCGGTAACATATATGAAAATATATTATTTCCGAGGTAGAGTGAATTGATATTAAAGGACGTTTGTAGCTTTTGATTGTATATGAATCACGGTGATGTGATAAATAGTCATATATGGCTACGTGACAAACGACTACACGGTCAACATGGCAGAGGTGGGTGGATATCGTCTCCAAACGCAAAACACCTGAGTTCGACGGGTGGGTTGATGGGAGATGGTATTCACTTATACCTCTCTTGTGGCCCGATTTGGTTAGTGTGTCACTGTAGTCCTGATTCCTCGTCCGTCGCTGGTTCGATCCCACGGACGGTGGACTTATTATCAACTTAAAATTTCCTTCGGTAACATATATGAAAATATATTATTTCCGAGGTAGAGTGAATTGATATTAAAGGACGTTTGTAGCTTTTGATTGTATATGAATCACGGTGATGTGATAAATAGTCATAATATGGCTACGCGACAAACGCACTACACGGTCAACATGGCAGAGGTGGGTGGATATCGTCTCCAAACGCAAAACACCTGAGTTCGACGGGGTGAGTTGATGGGAGATGTTATTCACTTATACCTCTCTTGTGGCCGACTGGTTAGTGTGTCACTGTAGTCCTGATTCCTCGTCCGTCGCTGGTTGATCCCACGGACGGTGGACTTATTATCAACTAAAATTCCTTCGGTAACATATATGAAAATATATTATTTCCTGGAGGTAGAGTGAATTGATATTAAAGGACGTTTGTAGCTTTTGATTGTATATGAATCACGGTGATGTGATAAATAGTCATAATATGAATATGACAAACGCACTACACGGTCAACATGGCAGAGGTGGGTGGATATCGCTCCAAACGCAAAACACCTGGAGTTCGACGGGTGGGTTGATGGGAGATGGTATTCACTTATACCTCTCTTGTGGCCGATTTCGTTAGTGTGTCACTGTAGTCCTGATTCCTCGTCCGTCGCTGGTTCGATCCCACGGACGGTGGACTTATTATCAACTTAAAATTCCTTCGGTATTATATATGAAAATATATTATTTCCGAGGTAGAGGGAATTGATATTAAAGGACGTTTGTAGCTTTGATTGTATATGAATCACGGTGATGATAAATAGTCATAATATGGCTACGCGCGACAAACGCACTACACGGTCAACATGGCAGAGGTGGGTGGATATCGCCTCCAAACGCAAAACACCTGAGTTCGACGGGTGGGTTGATGGGAGATGTTATTCACTTATACCTCTCTTGTGGCCGATTGGTTAGTGTGTCACTGTAGTCCTGATTCCTCGTCCGTCGCTGGTTCGATCCCACGGGACGGTGGACTTATTATCAACTTAAAATTCCCTTCGGTAACATATATGAAAATATATTATTTCCGGAGGTAGAGTGAATTGGATATTAAAGGACGTTTGTAGCTTTTTGATTGTATATGAATCACGGTGATGTGATAAATAGTCATAATATGGCTACGTGACAAACGCACTACACGGTCAACATGGCAGAGGTGGGTGGATATCGCTCCAAACGCAAAACACCTGAGTTCGACGGGTGGGTTGATGGGAGATGGTATTCACTTATACCTCTTGTGGCCGACTGGTTAGTGTGTCACTGTAGTCCTGATTCCTCGTCCGTCGCTGGTTCTGATCCCACGGGACGGTGGACTTATTATCAACTAAAAATCCCCTTCGGTAACATATATGAAAATATATTATTTCCGAGGTAGAGTGAATTGATATTAAAGGACGTTTGTAGCTTTTGATTGTATATGAATCACGGTGATGTGATAAATAGTCATATTATGGCTTACGCATGACAAACGCACTACACGGTCAACATGGCAGAGGTGGGTGGATATCGCCTCCAAACGCAAAACACCTGAGTTCGACGGGTGGGTTGATGGGAGATGTTATTCACTTATACCTCTCTTGTGGCCGATTTGGTTAGTGTGTCACTGTAGTCCTGATTCCTCGTCCGTCGCTGGTCTGATCCCACGGGACGGTGGACTTATTATCAACTTAAAAATTCCTTCGGTAACATATATGAAAATATATTATTTCTGAGGTAGAGTGAATTGATATTAAAGGACGTTTGTAGCTTTTTGATTGTATATGAATCACGGTGATGTGATAAATAGTCATAATATGGCTACGTGCGACAAACGCACTACACGGTCAACATGGCAGAGGTGGGTGGATATCGTCTCCAAACGCAAAACACCTGAGTTCGACGGGTGGGTTGATGGGAGATGTTATTCACTTATACCTCTTGTGGCCGATTTGGTTAGTGTGTCACTGTAGTCCTGATTCCTCGTCCGTCGCTGGTTCGATCCCACGGGACGGTGGACTTATTATCAACTTAAAATTCCTCTTCGGTAACATATATGAAAATATATTATTTCCGAGGTAGAGTGAATTGATATTAAAGGACGTTTGTAGCTTTCGATTGTATATGAATCACGGTGATGTGATAAATAGTCATAATATGGCTACGTGCGACAAACGCACTACACGGTCAACATGGCAGAGGGTGGATATCGTCTCCAAACGCAAAACACCTGAGTTCGACGGGTGGGTTGATGGGAGATGGTATTCACTTATACCTCTTGTGGCCGACTGGTTAGTGTGTCACTGTAGTCCTGATTCCTCGTCCGTCGCTGGTTCGATCCCCACGGACGGTGGACTTATTATCAACTAAAATTCCTTCGTAACATATATGAAAATATATTATTTCGAGGTAGAGTGAATTGATATTAAAGGACGTTTGTAGCTTTCTGATTGTATATGAATCACGGTGATGTGATAAATAGTCATATTATGGCTACGTTTGCGACAAACGCACTACACGGTCAACATGGCAGAGGTGGGTGGATATCGTCTCCAAACGCAAAACACCTGAGTTCGACGGGTGGGTTGATGGGAGATGTTATTCACTTATACCTCTCTTGTGGCCGATTTGGTTAGTGTGTCACTGTAGTCCTGATTCCTCGTCCGTCGCTGGTTCGATCTCACGGACGGTGGACTTATTATCAACTTAAAATTCCTCTTCGGTAAATATATATGAAAATATATTATTTCGAGGTAGAGTGAATTGATATTAAAGACGTTTGTAGCTTTCGATTGTATATGAATCACGGTGATGTGATAAATAGTCATAATATGGCTACGTGACAAACGACTACACGGGTCAACATGGCAGAGGTGGGTGGATATCGTCTCCAAACGCAAAACACCTGAGTTCGATGGGTGGGTTGATGGGAGATGTTATTCACTTATACCCTCTTGTGGCCGACGTTAGTGTGTCACTGTAGTCCTGATTCTCGTCCGTCGCTGGTTCGATCCCACGGGACGGTGGACTTATTATCAACTTAAAATTCCTTCGTAACATATATGAAAATATATTATTTCCGAGGTAGAGTGAATTGATATTAAAGGACGTTTGTAGCTTGATTGATTGTATATGAATCACGGTGATGTGATAAATAGTCATAATATGGCTACGTGACAAACGCACTACACGGTCAACATGGCAGAGGTGGGTGGATATCGTCTCCAAACGCAAAAACACCTGAGTTCGACGGGTGAGTTGATGGGAGATGTTATTCACTTATACCCTCTTTGTGGCCGACTGGTTAGTGTGTCACTGTAGTCCTGATTCCTCGTCCGTCGCTGGTTCGATCCCCACGGGACGGTGGACTTATTATCAACTTAAAATTCCCCTTCGGTAACATATATGAAAATATATTATTTCCGAGGTAGAGTGAATTGATATTAAAGGACGTTTGTAGCTTCTTTGATTGTATATGAATCACGGTGATGTGATAAATAGTCATAATATGGCTATATGCAAGTGACAAACGCATACACGGTCAACATGGCAGAGGTGGGTGGATATCGCTCCAAACGCAAAACACCTGAGTTCGACGGGTGGGTTGATGGGAGATGTTATTCACTTATACCTCTCTTGTGGCCGATTTCGTTAGTGTGTCACTGTAGTCCTGATTCCTCGTCCGTCGCTGGTTCGATCCCACGGACGGTGGACTTATTATCAACTTAAAATTCCCTTCGGTAACATATATGAAAATATATTATTTCCGAGGTAGAGTGAATTGATATTAAAGGACGTTTGTAGCTTTTTGATTGTATATGAAT
The DNA here is from genome assembly GCF_040412425.1 of Macrobrachium rosenbergii. Classification (NCBI taxonomy): domain Eukaryota; kingdom Metazoa; phylum Arthropoda; class Malacostraca; order Decapoda; family Palaemonidae; genus Macrobrachium; species Macrobrachium rosenbergii. The sequence goes on from NC_089753.1 coordinate 65,939,417, forward strand.
CACGGTGATGTGATAAATAGTCATAATATGGCTACGCAGACAAAACGCACTACACGGTCAACATGGCAGAGGTGGGTGGATATCGCTCCAAACGCAAAACACCTGAGTTCGACGGGTGAGTTGATGGGAGATGTTATTCACTTATACCTCTCTTGTGGCCGATTTGGTTAGTGTGTCACTGTAGTCCTGATTCCTCGTCCGTCGCTGGTTCGATCCCACGGGATGGTGGACTTATTATCAACTTAAAATTCCCTTCGGTAACATATATGAAAATATATTATTTCCGAGGTAGAGTGAATTGATATTAAAGGACGTTTGTAGCTTTTGATTGTATATGAATCACGGTGATGTGATAAATAGTCATAATATGGCTACGTATGACAAACGCACTACACGGTCAACATGGCAGAGGTGGGTGGATATCGCTCCAAACGCAAAACACCTGAGTTATGGGTGAGTTGATGGGAGATGTTATTCACTTATACCTCTTGTGGCCGATTTCGTTAGTGTGTCACTGTAGTCCTGATTCCTCGTCCGTCGCTGGTTCGATCCCACGGACGGTGGACTTATTATCAACTTAAAATTCCTTCGGTAACATATATGAAAATATATTATTTCCGAGGTAGAGTGAATTGATATTAAAGGACGTTTGTAGCTTTCGATTGTATATGAATCACGGTGATGATAAATAGTCATAATATGGGCTACGTGCGACAAACGCACTACACGGTCAACATGGCAGAGGTGGGTGGATATCGTCTCCAAACGCAAAACACCTGAGTTCGACGGGTGGAGTTGATGGGAGATGTTATTCACTTATACCTCTCTTGTGGCCGATTTGGTTAGTGTGTCACTGTAGTCCTGATTCCTCGTCCGTCGCTGGTTCGATCCCACGGGACGGTGGACTTATTATCAACTTAAAATTCCCTTCGGTAACATATATGAAAATATATTATTTCCGAGGTAGAGTGAATTGATATTAAAGGACGTTTGTAGCTTGATTGTATATGAATCACGGTGATGTGATAAATAGTCATAATATGGCTACGCGTGACAAACGCACTACACGGTCAACATGGCAGAGGTGGGTGGATATCGCTCCAAACGCAAAACACCTGAGTTCGACGGGTGAGTTGATGGGAGATGGTATTCACTTATACCTCTTGTGGCCGACTGGTTAGTGTGTCACTGTAGTCCTGATTCCTCGTCCGTCGCTGGTTCGATCCCACGGGACGGTGGACTTATTATCAACTTAAAATTCCCTTCGGTAACATATATGAAAATATATTATTTCCGAGGTAGAGTGAATTGATATTAAAGCGACGTTTGTAGCTTTCTGATTGTATATGAATCACGGTGATGTGATAAATAGTCATAATATGGCTATCAGCGATAAACGCACTACACGGTCAACATGGCAGAGGTGGGTGGATATCGTCTCCAAACGCAAAACACCTGAGTTCGACGGGTGAGTTGATGGGAGATGTTATTCACTTATACCTCTTCTTGTGGCCGATTTGGTTAGTGTGTCACTGTAGTCCTGATTCTCGTCCGTCGCTGGTTCGATCCCACGGGACGGTGGACTTATTATCAACTTAAAATTCCCCTTCGGTAACATATATGAAAATATATTATTTCCGAGGTAGAGTGAATTGATATTAAAGGACGTTTGTAGCTTTCTATGATTGTATATGAATCACGGTGATGTGATAAATAGTCATAATATGGCTACGTAAGCGACAAACGCACTACACGGTCAACATGGCAGAGGTGGGTGGATATCGCCTCCAAACGCAAAACACCTGAGTTCGACGGGTGAGTTGATGGGAGATGTTATTCACTTATACCTCTCTTGTGGCCGATTGGTTAGTGTGTCACTGTAGTCCTGATTCCTCGTCCGTCGCTGGTTCGATCCCCACGGACGGTGGACTTATTATCAACTTAAAATTCCTTCGTAACATATATGAAAATATATTATTTCCGAGGTAGAGTGAATTGATATTAAAGGACGTTTGTAGCTTTCTGATTGTATATGAATCACGGTGATGTGATAAATAGTCATAATATGGCTACGCGTGCACAAACGCACTACACGGTCAACATGGCAGAGGTGGGTGGATATCGCCTCCAAACGCAAAACACCTGAGTTCGACGGGTGAGTTGATGGGAGATGTTATTCACTTATACCTCTCTTGTGGCCGACTGGTTAGTGTGTCACTGTAGTCCTGATTCCTCGTCCGTCGCTGGTTCGATCCCACGGACGGTGGACTTATTATCAACTTAAAATTCTCTTCGGTAACATATATGAAAATATATTATTTCCGAGGTAGAGTGAATTGATATTAAAGGACGTTTGTAGCTTTTGATTGTATATGAATCACGGTGATGTGATAAATAGTCATAATATGGCTACGTGCGACAAACGCACTACACGGTCAACATGGCAGAGGTGGGTGGATATCGCCTCCAAACGCAAAAACACCTGAGTTCGACGGGTGAGTTGATGGGAGATGTTATTCACTTATACTCTCTTGTGGCCGATTTGGTTAGTGTGTCACTGTAGTCCTGATTCCTCGTCCGTCGCTGGTTCGATCCCACGGACGGTGGACTTATTATCAACTTAAAAATTCCTTCGGTAACATATATGAAAATATATTATTTCCGAGGTAGAGTGAATTGGATATTAAAGGACGTTTGTAGCTTTCTTGATTGTATATGAATCACGGTGATGTGATAAATAGTCATAATATGGCTACGCGCGACAAACGCACTACACGGTCAACATGGCAGAGGTGGTGGATATCGTCTCCAAACGCGAAACACCTGAGTTCGACGGGTGAGTTGATGGGAGATGTTATTCACTTATACCTCTCTTGTGGCCGACTGGTTAGTGCGTCACTGTAGTCCTGATTCCTCGTCCGTCGCTGGTTCGATCCCACGGACGGTGGACTTATTATCAACTTAAAATTCCTTCGTAACATATATGAAAATATATTATTTCCGAGGTAGAGTGAATTGATATTAAAGGACGTTTGTAGCTTTGATTGTATATGAATCATGGTGATGTGATAAATAGTCATAATATGGCTACGTGCGACAAAACGCACTACACGGTCAACATGGCAGAGGTGGGTGGATATCGTCTCCAAATAAAAACACCTGAGTTCGACGGGTGAGTTGATGGGAGATGTTATTCACTTATACCTCTTTGTGGCCGATTTCGTTAGTGTGTCACTGTAGTCCTGATTCCTCGTCCGTCGCTGGTTCGATCCCACGGACGGTGGACTTATTATCAACTTAAAATTCCTTCGGTAACATATATGAAAATATATTATTTTTGAGGTAGAGTGAATTGGATATTAAAGGACGTTTGTAGCTTTGATTGTATATGAATCACGGTGATGTGATAAATAGTCATAATATGGCTATAAAAATGACAAACGCACTACACGGTCAACATGGCAGAGGTGGTGGATATCGCCTCCAAACGCAAAACACCTGAGTTCGACGGTGAGTTGATGGGAGATGTTATTCACTTATACTCTTTGTGGCCGATTTCGTTAGTGTGTCACTGTAGTCCTGATTCCTCGTCCGTCGCTGGTTCGATCCTCACGGACGGTGGACTTATTATCAACTTAAAATTCCCTTCGGTAACATATATGAAAATATATTATTTCCGAGGTAGAGTGAATTGATATTAAAGGACGTTTGTAGCTTTCTGATTGTATATGAATCACGGTGATGTGATAAATAGTCATAATATGGCTAATGCAGAGCGACAAACGACTACACAGGTCAACATGGCAGAGGTGGGTGGATATCATTCCAAACGCAAAAACACCTGAGTTCGACGGGTGAGTTGATGGGAGATGGTATTCACTTATACCTCTCTTGTGGCCGATTTGGTTAGTGTGTCACTGTAGTCCTGATTCCTCGTCCGTCGCTGGTTCGATCCCACGGGACGGTGGACTTATTATCAACTTAAAATTCCCTTCGGTAACATATATGAAAATATATTATTTCCGGAGGTAGAGTGAATTGATATTAAAGGACGTTTGTAGCTTGATTGTATATGAATCACGGTGATGTGATAAATAGTCATAATATGGCTACATGTATGACAAACGCACTACACGGTCAACATGGCAGAGGTGGTGGATATCGCCTCCAAATTAGAAAACACCTGAGTTCGACGGGTGAGTTGATGGGAGATGTTATTCACTTATACTCTCTTGTGGCCGATTTGGTTAGTGTGTCACTGTAGTCCTGATTCCTCGTCCGTCGCTGGTTCGATCCCACGGGACGGTGGACTTATTATCAACTTAAAATTTCTTCGGTAACATATATGAAAATATATTATTTCCGAGGTAGAGTGAATTGATATTAAAGGACGTTTGTAGCTTTCTGATTGTATATGAATCACGGTGATGTGATAAATAGTCATAATATGGCTATTATGCGACAAACGCACTACACGGTCAACATGGCAGAGGTGGGTGGATATCGCTCCAAACGCAAAAACACCTGAGTTCGACGGGTGAGTTGATGGGAGATGGTATTCACTTATACCTCTCTTGTGGCCGATTTGGTTAGTGTGTCACTGTAGTCCTGATTCCTCGTCCGTCGCTGGTTCGATCCCACGGGACGGTGGACTTATTATCAACTTAAAATTCCCTTCGGTAACATATATGAAAATATATTATTTCCGAGGTAGAGTGAATTGATATTAAAGGACGTTTGTAGCTTTCTGATTGTATATGAATCACGGTGATGTGATAAATAGTCATAATATGGCTACGTAAATGACAAAAACGCACTACACGGTCAACATGGCAGAGGTGGGTGGATATCGTCTCCAAACGCAAAAACACCTGAGTTCGACGGGTGAGTTGATGGGAGATGTTATTCACTTATACCTCTCTTGTGGCCGATTTCGTTAGTGTGTCACTGTAGTCCTGATTCCTCGTCCGTCGCTGGTTCGATCCCACGGACGGTGGACTTATTATCAACTTAAAAATTCCTTCGGTAAACATATATGAAAATATATTATTTCCGAGGTAGAGTGAATTGGATATTAAAGGACGTTTGTAGCTTTTTGATTGTATATGAATCACGGTGATGTGATAAATAGTCATAATATGGTTACGCGACAAACGCACTACACGGTCAACATGGCAGAGGTGGGTGGATATCGCCTCCAAACGCAAAACACCTGAGTTCGACGGGTGGGTTGATGGGAGATGTTATTCACTTATACCTCTTTGTGGCCGATTTGGTTAGTGTGTCACTGTAGTCCTGATTCCTCGTCCGTCGCTGGTTCGATCCCACGGACGGTGGACTTATTATCAACTTAAAATTCCTCTTCGGTAACATATATGAAAATATATTATTTCCGAGGTAGAGTGAATTGATATTAAAGGACGTTTGTAGCTTTCGATTGTATATGAATCACGGTGATGTGATAAA
>NC_089753.1:65949882-65972382 GCF_040412425.1 Macrobrachium rosenbergii
ACTCAAAAGCTCCCTTGTGTGTCGGTATCCTATATTCAACTTTTGTTTTCATCTGAGGGTTCACAAATTTCGAATCTTTATTTTCAGTGATCTCGGTGTTTCCACTACCCATGAAATAAGAGCTTAAAAAATTCATTTTGATGGACTATACTCGGCCTCGCTATTGTCATGTTGCCAGTGATTTATTAAAGTGTCTGCTGCCAGAAATTATATGGACCACTCTCCATTTAATAGACTTTTCAAATATTTTTTTCGCTCACCGCATGCGCCATGGATGGCAATCAAATGTAGGTTACTGGGGTGAAATATCTGCAAAATGATTCAAGAGAGAGAGAGAGAGAGAGAGAGAGAGAGAGAGAGAGAGAGTCCCATTTCGCGACTTTAAGTGCAAAATAATGATAAATTTTGATTAAAACAGAAAGTTATGTCATGCATCGTAGAGCTGCAACTCCCACAAGCTATCGTAAACCTTACGTAAATGAAATTTATTAGAAGTCTCTCTCTCTCTCTCTCTCTCTCTCTCTTAATGAAGAAGAAGGTTATCTCTTTGCTATCTGCCTGCTCTATGTAATTACTTTTCTGTGCTCAATAAATTCTGTGTTTATAGTGTATCCTGCTCCCAGTTATCAAAAATTCCAATCCTCCATTCTCTCGTTAACTAACCTTCAGCTACAATCCATCTAACTATGCACAACAGCTATTTTTTTCCGTTTTCCTTACCTTTGACAGCGCTATATTTTGTCAGTTACTAAGTTTCTTTTTTTTTTTTTTTGTGGGGGGGGGATTTCAGTTATTTCACCCTAACTGATCCTCTTTCACTGTAATTCTTATTTTAAATCCTCTGGCGTCTTTTCCTCATAAACGGTTGTTATCGTTAAACCACAGAATTATACTTCAGGATTATACCTGAGGTGCTGGATCTTTTCACCAAACCTTCCCTTAAATGCGAGTTTCCTTTTTTTATCAGAATAATAACCGATTATTGTGCTTAATTACTTGCTTTGCCACTGGAAAAATCACACACGCAGGCATGGAATAGATTCGTTATGCTTTTGAAGCGAGAGGGCATAGCAACATTAATTAATTACTGTCCTCTGACTTAATTCTTAATGAAATAAAAGTCTCTAAAACCTGGTGTCGTTAGGAAAAAGAATTGAAAAATGACGAATTCTGAATAGAGTACTGGTTATAAGCGCTTTGGCAGACATGGGAAATAAAATATATGGCTATTTGAAAATCAAGGCACTTGTAAGATGCTACGACTAGTTGGAGAGGAATTTCATTTTTTGTTAGTAGTACGAAGTTTATGCATAGCATTAAATGAAGAACCTGAACTAAATGTTTAATTTTGTTTTATGCTTGAAATCGTCTTAAAAATCAGATCTTTCCAATTAGTTTATTACTCATAACAATTTTGTCTAATCGAAAACTGCGATGATGTGTTTTCCGAGTTTCGTCTTCAGATGTTCTTTCGTTGCCTGCTCCTTGCCATGCATCTAACCTAGATTTGTACTGAAAGGTCTTGGTTGTAAGTCAATAGCATTTTTTCCTAACAGCCTACTTGCATGATGACTCTTACTTCGGGGGCATTTGCCTTTTGCTCTAGGGATGTTAAGAAAATTCTGGATAATATTTGATAGTTGGGGTGGAGGGGATCCTGGTAGTTTCTTCCCTTTGTCTCTTAAAATGTTTCTAATGTGTTGCTCCAAGGTTAGTAGATTCTATAGATTTTTAGTTCGATGCAGTATCTTTGGAGATGAACGCAAGCTTAGTGATACAGTGCCTGTTTCAAAGAATAGTATATCGTCCAATTCCTGTTCTCCCTGTGTTTTCCAAAGTTGCAAAAAAAACTTATTTTTAAGCCACTGTCTAAGTATGTGGAATCTAAAGTACTGTTAGCTGATAGTCAATATGCATAAAGGAAGCAGTTGGGTACCTGTGATGCTCTTTTAGATCTGACATGCCATTTGAAAGAGAACCTTGTTAACGGTTTTGAGTGCAGAGTAGTTCAAATAGATTTTAATGCTGTTTTCGATTTAGTAATTCGCAAGGCACTTATTTATCAACTTCAGAATCTTGGAGTGGGTGGATAGGTTTTAGGTTTACTTCAAGATTTCCTTACAGCTAGGAGGCAACTAGTTGCTGTTAATGGGATCTTTAGTGAAACAAGGCCTATTGTGTCTGGAATTCGACTTGTTTTTAATGGTCCACTTATTTTTAATGTACACAGGGGATATGGTTTCTGGCCTGGAAAACAAGATTGTTCAGTGTACCAATGATACAACACTTGTCGATGCAGTAAAGTCTATATGTATGAGAAATGAAACTGCCCTCAGTGTCAGTCGGGACATGGACCGGATTAGTGAATGGTGTAGTCGGTTGGGTATGAGGTTACATTTCTGTAAAACGAAAACAACATTGATTAGCAGATTCCATACAGATTTTCCAACCCATCATCTCCTTCAGTTGGATAGGACTCTGCTGAATAAGTCTGAAGCTTTAACTATTCTTGGTGTAACTTTGGCTCACATCTCTATTTTGAGAAACATCTAATGAAAGTGTCAACAGATGCCGCACGAAAGTTACGTATTGCACGTAAGGCCTCATATATTTATAACAGTGATAAAATCAGTGCAACCTGTTTTAGGTCATTTGTCTTCCTTTAATAGAATACTATTCTCCGCTGTGAATTACTACTTCTGCCAGAGATTTATCTCTTTTAGACAGAGTGACTCATGGTGGTAGAAATCTGTTTCCTAATATGAGAAGTTGTGACTTGCACCATCGACAGATGGTCTCTTGTTTGTCAAATTTTCATAAGTTGTATTTTAACATACATATTCCACATTCACAACTGATCTCTGATTTACCTTTTCCTGCCGAGAGCAACCACATCTGTTGAACAGCAACCCCAATATGCAGTAACTATTCTTCACTGTCGTACTTCTCAGTTCTAAAAAAAAAAAAAAAAAAAAAAAAAAGTATACCTTAGTTTTACCAGACCAATGAGCTGATTAACAGCTCTCCTAGGGCTGGCCCGAGGTTCTTTATTCCTCGTACCGTTGGACTATGGAACAGTCTCCTTGAGGATGTCGTGAAATTGGAACTTCAAAAGTTCAAGTGAAGATGCGGTGCATTACTAACCTAATACAATTCTCATTCATTTTAATAATTACCTTATATTTTAATATATTTATTTATTTATTTATTTGTTAATGTGTGTTTTTTTTTAATAAGAGATCTCTTCTCTCTGTATTTCTAATGAACACCATATCCTTTGAAAGATTGGATTTCAAGTTAATGGCGCCTTTGGTTTTGTTTTGTATGAATATGGTTCGCCTTATTAAAAATAACAATGGAATTAGAATATAGTTTTACTTTCCTGATTGTCTTTTAATTTATAAGTACAAAACGTAGGACTATGTCCAGAAATTAACCACTCTTCAGTCATAAAGAATGGGAACACAAAGATGTATCTTTTTAGATACATAGCTGAATAATTATTGTATAAGATTTAGAGAAGAAAAGCATGTATTTTTTGTTAGAGAACTCAGATCTGAGTTTTACTGTTATGCCACCTATTGCTGCATATTTTATATCTTCAATTCCCCAAATTTGTTTTTCTCTGATGAATTCATTGGTACATGCACAGTGTTGACGTTACCAACGTAATCGTTATGCCAGCTTCGAATAACAAAACCGTTCAAAAAAACCTTGATGTGAATCTTTAATCTCGTCTCTACAGGCTGCGTGAGAAGGACCTAAATATAAATGTGACACAGACCTGATACGTTATAACAGACGAAGATTTATACACATAAACACACACACGCACACACGCGCGCGCTGATAAAAAGAGAGATATAGAGAGACAAACAGACAGAGAGAAGCTGTAATAATCGACTTATCCTTAATATTTGGAACACGATTCGCAGTAATTCCAGCACAAAGAGCTGTATGACTTTACTGAATACAATAAGATTATATATATATATATATATATATATATATATATATATATATATATATATATATATATATATATATATATATATATATATATATATATATATATATATATATATAATATATATATATTTATATATATATATATTAAATGGATGTATGTATGCATGTGTATATATATAAATGGATGTATGTATATGTATATGCGTGCATCTAAGATGCATTGAGCAATTCAGCCAAACTTGGTATACATATGACTTACTATCTCGAAAACAACAATGTTGGGGCAAGACATGACTAGCACCAAAGGGCACCAAAGGGGGTGGGTGTAGAAGCACTTCCCTGAAACAGGGCCTGGTTCTGCCAGTGAAACGGGGCTGGATATTCCCGTAGACTTTGTAACTTTAAGAATTTATCATACCTAATTTCAGTACATTGCACATATGACTTACTATCTGGAAAAGAATACTGTGGGGGTAAGACGTCAATGGCACCAAAGGGGTTGGGTTAGGAAGGGGCTGACGAAGAGAGAGAGAAAATGAGAGGGAGACGAAGTGAAACAGAGAGAGAGAGAGAGAGAGAGAGAGAGAGAGAGAGGGAGAGAGAGAGAGAGAGAGAGAGAGAGTAGAGAGGGTGTTAGGAGAAGAAAGAGGGAAAGAGACAGGGAGAGTTGGAGAGAGAAGAGGGAAAGAGACAGGAAGCATTGGAGAGAGAAAGAGAGAGAGGGAGAGAGAGAGAGAAAGAGAGAGGGAAAGGAACTGAGAGAGAGAGAGAGAGAGAGAGAGAGAGAGAGAGAGAGAGAGAGAGAGAGAGAGAGAGAGAGAGAGGGAGAGGAAGTGAGGGAAAGGGAGTAGAGGGGGTGTTAGGGAGAAGAAAAAGGGAAAGAGACAGGGATAGTTGGAGAGAGAGAGAGAGAGAGAGAGAGAGAGAGAGAGAGAGAGTTTATCGGTTGTCATTCAGAATATTCCCGAGCAGCACCGGATTGTCAGTTAGTGCATTATTGGAAGAATTACTTCGTCACTGTCCTGTTTTTTTTTTCTTTAAGAAAAAAGAACATCGCGTAAAAGAGATAAACAGCCAAATTCTAAAAAAGGTTGTTTAAAAAAAACAGAAAATATGAGGTGATAAGGAATGTTATGCCTATTAATCCGAAAAGCTCTCGCCAAGCTCACGCAACCAAAGAAGATCAAAAGCCTCCACGGTCCGCTTTACCAGATATCTCAAGGGCTGATCTTAAATTACGCGCTATTTTCCTGAAGAGGCTTCTGTAAATCTGTTCGGTATATGGATTTATCGTTAATCCAAACGTACCGCGTGTATGTAAACATGTATTATTGACATATGATTGACGATGATATTTTGCCTTAGAAACAAGATTCACTTCTTGGTTACGAAAACATCCTGAATATACCTGATGAATTACTATTGAAATTTGATAAATATTTAATGGCTGACATTTAAGGTTTGTTTACCTGTTTAGAGCATTTTTTCTATTTAATTCAACACAAAAGTAAAAACAAACGAAAAGGATAATTCTGAAGTAAAACATTATTCTTTTCCAGGGAAAGAAAAAGTGGATGTATAAATTGTTAGTGGAGGGGGGCATTAACATGCCTGGGCTTTCCAACTATCCTGATAAATATGATTTTTTTTTTGTTTCAGTAACAAGAATTACTGCTTCTTTTTTATATTTATTCGATTCATCTTATGATTTCGCAATTGTTACCATTTTCTGAGCAGGTGATCATAATTTTTCTTACTTATTTAAACATTTAAAGATCTTGTACAGTATTGGAAATTACAAGATAATCAGGCTACATTTTTATGTTCATATATCCCATGTGTTTTTTAGTGGCTTTTTATTTTAATTTGCGTGGGTTATAACCTTATTAATATTATTATAAAGGCAACAGCCATTTAGGGAATTCTTATTCGCGATTATATAAGCATGAAATTCGGTATTACTGTTCAAATGAGGTACTGGATTTGCAAAAATGGCTAGTGGTCAGGTGGCGCCCACTGGCTTTTATAATCCATTTTTCCAACAATAAAGTTGTTTAAATTTTAGAAGTATCATGTTTTTCTCATGTATGGTTTTTCTGTCTGTGATGAAGTCAGTATCAAGACTATTTTCCAAGATGGTGATGCACTAATCAAATCATCTAATTTTTAGTAATTTTGTCTTAAAATAATCTTCCAGTAGTCGCAAGGGTCTTATAGATTTCATTTGCACATTGATGGACGCACAGGAAGGCAATGTTGCTTTATGGCAAAATTAGAAGCTACAGACTTTCTATTAAACTGATGGAGATTTCAACTTGGTACAGTGATGAAACTACAGCTTTGGATTCGTGTATGTGTTGAATCACAACTAAGAACAAAGCTCATTGTTGGCTGACCAAAAAGTAACAACCAAAGCAACATTTCGTTTACCGTGATACGATTGCACAGCTACATTAAAATTAATAGAAAGTGCTAGCACTGGAGGTGCAATGAAGACTGCACATTATTCTATTAGGAAGGTGTACAGATTACATGAGATTTAAATAGCATAGAATGAATGATATGGCTAACTGAAGGTGTCAGGCACAAATCTATATGTACTCCTTGTATTGTCCTTTATCTTACTGCATATAACTGCTGATTCAAAAAGATAAAGGCTTAGTTCGGTGAAAAAGCAACAGGGCCAAAAGTAGTTTTCGTCAGCGGGAGTGGTACAGATTAATTGTATTTTTTTTTTTTTTTACTAGTGAAGAGAAATGACTTAATCAAAGGAAATGTACCAGTGTTTTACAGTATCAAATCTCTCTTAGATTTAAAATACAAAATTATCTGCAGTAAATAAAAATAATGATAATAAATTTTCCTCTAAAATAATAAATTTCCCAGAAATTTTAACAAAGAAAAAATCCCTAACAAAGCTGTGTTTGAACATTGCCGAGAAGGAAATTATATATTCAAGACCCAGTCAGGAAAAATCTGTATTTGCTTCCCTTTCAGAACTTTTCCTCTACATCGCTGAAGGAAACTCTTCAAGCTAAGTGCAGAACCAGTTACGTTCAGACTTGCAGACTTAGTATTTGATAGCAACTTCTTCAACACATGGGTATCAAATGTAAAACTGGAATTCACGTAGGTGGAAGGGGCAACTTCTTTTTTGCACAGCCTAGTTAGCAAAGGGCCAGGAAAATCGTGGTATACAGGTTACTCACTGCAGATACAAACAAATACGAATGATGTTGGCTAAACCTGCGAACGTAATAGGCAGATATTTCCATATGTGATTAGGTCTTGTTGAAAAAAATCCAACATTAATTTTTCATTTCACCTCTAATACTAAACATGGTTTGGTCACTAGACTGCATTTGGATAATGTCCATAATTTCGGAGTTTATATAGCATGCTGCTTCAGTATAATAATTAAGAAAGTCCAAAGAACTCCATTTAATCATCTATATAAAGATGAAAAACAGACAACTAATTCACGTGATTCATGGGAATTGGACTGATATTCCCTCAACTGACGGAACAAGAATTCTCTGCCTCATCAGGACAAAGCTGCCTCGAAAAACATAATTCTTGCATTATTTTTAAACACACTCTCCTCTTAGCTCAGTTCGCTTGATGCAATGATGCTCGTGCATTACTGTTATGTTGCGGAAAATGCTATATTCGAGGACTCAAAATAATCCCCAGTAGCAATAGCTTTATTATTGCTCAAAGAATGGTGATCATGCAGGTGAGATTTGAGTTTCTGAAATTGGCAGAAGTTAGACAGTTCGAGGTCAGGCGAGTGAGGTCCATGATGAAATAATTCAAAGCCAAGTTTGGATGCATCAGCCACTTTAACGCACGTTGTCTTGGAGCAAAACAACTCTATCACAACCTTCCTCTACCTTTCGCACTATGATTGCTTTTGTCCAATGTTACAATTCTGATGATTAGTAACACCCTTATAATCCCTTAACACACATGCTTTGATTTACTTTCAAACTGGTGAACTGACCTCTGATCCTTGGTTACCAGTCTTCTGTAGATATTTTCCTGGATCAGTCTAGAAGATATCAAAACTGTCTAGAAACTTAATTTTCTGATGTTATTATGGCAAACACTGATGCCCTTGAACTCGACTATCAGGTTGTCACTCAAATGACAGTCATCTGAAATCATGAAATAGGCGTTATCCATTTGTATGTTGGAGGCTGAAGCTTTTGGACATTCTGACTTGGGATCATCTTTGCTGCCCTTATCCTGCTTGAATTTAGAATCCCAATTTTGATGGCGAATTAGAATAGGGGGTCATCTTCATATCTGTTGAAAATGTCTTCGTTGATTTTCATGGTGGACATATTTTTTTTTTTTTTTAAACATATAATCATGGTTTGACGTATTTTACCGATTGTAAGATATTGCTTGCACTTAGGAACTGACCTTTAAAGGGACATATATAGTAATATTATTTTGAATCTATTATTTGATTAACTACTCATAGAAACGGAATGAGCATTTTCGGTAAAGGAAATACGTTCGGAAATTCAAATAAAAGTCTGTCATAATTAGTGACATTGTAAACCGGTAACAGGCAAGACACTGATACTTCATATGTGGGCTACGTCAACGAATTCTCGAATTCATAACAAAGGTTTGCAACCCAACAGTAATCTATATCGACTTGTGTGAGGCAAGAGCGACCAGTGAGGAGTAAATGTATTATAAATCGACAAGAATGTTATTGTTATCATTTAACCTGCTCCCAATTTTAGGGAAACGGATAACAATGAATTTCTCTAATACCGCTAGAGAATATTCCTTGTTTCTAAATAAAGGAAACAAAAAACCTCTGGTATAGGACTGAAACACCATCGCAACTATAGTATGGGGACGTTCTTCATTGTCTGTTCCAAATGAAATTAGGTTGTTGGGGTCGCTTTCCATTTGCATGAGGATGCTTCTTGCTTTTCATTTCATTTCTAATTCAGCCATTCCATTTGCGAGTTGCTGCTGTTCAGCGGTAAATTAAATTGTGAAAGGATTTTGAAAGCAAACAAACCTAAGCGGGTTGAGTTCAGGGATATACTTTTTCATTATTATTTACTTTGATCTCTACGTCATCCACATTTGGAAATGCAAATATTTTACTCATTTTCACTTGTGATGTAGTTTGCATAGTTCGGTATAAACGCACTTTTTATCTCCTATTGAATTAGGAAACATATTCCACCCATTAAGCAAGCAACTAAAACTAATGCACAGCATAGCATAGAAGTTCATTTAGGATATCTGAACCTTCCTGACTAATTATATCTATTATCTTCCAAAGCATTTCAGTTTCAGTTCTCTGACGAAGTACTCGCTTGACAATGATTCCTTGAGAGAGACGTCTCATGGAGCATGATAAAACATACAATGATTCTCAAAATCAGCCACTCTTAAATTACTACAGAATATTGCTGTAGCACATAACCACTGGGAGGCAAATCGCCCAAAATACTAGAGATCCTCCCATGTTGTTGATGCAGAGACAGGAGGTAAATATCTCAGATGAGGAGGAAGAAAACTTCTAAGTCCTAAATCATTATCATCATTGCATCTCTCCTCTTGATATTTGGTTTTATTAGAGTTACGGAAGTACTAATTGAAAAAATATGTAAATTCATTTTGAGCAAACAACAGTAACTGTATTTGGGTAGGGATTTCTTATGTTTATTAATATAAGTCATTACTTATACTTTTTTCAGGAACATATTGCACATTATCTAATTGTTCTTTTACATAGGCCTTTACTTTGCATTTGTTCGTGCATGTAGGAGACTCTCGGCGATTGTCTCATGCTCTCAAGATAAAATTCCATTTCCGGAAGTAAAAAAAATAAGTTTTTACAAGAATTCCTTCCTTTCATTTAATGCCCCATGTGGTTTCACTCTAATTTCACACTTTTGTCGTCATTTCTAAATTGTATATTAATTCTAGATTGATTTATCACGCTTCGCTGAATTATATAAGGTTGATACTACAAGATGAAGCCACGGATGGAACATCAAAATTCATGAAACTAGATACCAAAATAGCATGTTTTATTTTCGCCCATTTTAAAAAATTCATCAACGACCAGGTACTCGTAAATGTACACATGTTATATCTTCGTTTTTCTGACATATTTTAGGGCCTGAGTAATAAAGTAAAGAGGGAGAGGATCAGAACGATATTACACTGCTTGCATTGTAAAGAGCTTTTAATAGCAGGGGAATCAGGCGGCAGGATTTCACTTCCAGTAATAGCACATTTATATTTTTCTGGAAAAACTACAATATAGCATTAGCAAAATCTCACTCCCCGAGAGGTCTTCTTAGTATTCTCAAAATTCACAGCAGAGGAACCGAAACAAAAACGATTTTCTTTGCATCAGATTTCCGCAGTAATTGCTTATTTTTGTTTCTCAGATTTGCTTACCTACATTAACCGAGCCTTTAGGTAATAGTTTTAAGAATTATTACTTCTAAAACAAAGTATTCATCCTAATATAAAATGGATCTGAACAGTCAATATAGGTCAGGCAAACCTGCATACGGTAATAGTTTCTTAGTCATTGATTAATCATATAAGTCACAGCTCCTGAAATGGGCAGATAACCACTTGAGAATATTTCATATTTAAAATATCAACAGGTTGATATTCTAGTTATTTGGAAATAAATTATATATGCGACATCTTTCCGATATTGAACAGTCGCATTATTAAGTAATATTTGTTATCAATAATTCGCTCAAAGATTTAATTGAAGACGTTCATATTTACATCGAAAAAGAACAACTTGCTCCATAAAGGAGATTCAACTCAGAACGCCTCACATAATGCTGAATAAACCCGTGCAAATGAATTACTTTAGAGTCTAAACGTCCGATCTCTCATTTCCATATATATATATATATATATATATATATATATATATATATATATATATATATATATATATATATATATATATATATATATATATATATATATATATATATATATAATTCAACATTGACAGTGAGGCTATCCCTCAGCAGTACAAAACCAGGCGGCGTGGAAGTAGACAGCATGAAACATAGTTCACTTTATTCCTTATACAGCGACGTTTCGAGACCAATGTCTCATCATCCAGGCTAAAATCAAAGATAAAAAACTGATAAGCAATACAGCATAACAAATTATTTTTTGTTGACACGCAAAATACATTGAATAAAGTAAGGCAAAGTAAGATACATCGTTGAAATAAAAATTACGCTACAAGAAGAGAAACATATTTAAAGTTAAGAGTAGTTAAAAAGACACCTTGTCTCAACGGAGTTCAGTTGCTGTATGAAAAAATGCACCGAAAGTAAACAAGAAGAAGGGCGTGGTTTAGGCTATGTACAGGAACAGATGAAGAGTGGTTGTTCAAGGTGGGAACTAGTTTCTTTATAGCTAGAGATTCTAATATTGGAAGGTGGTGCTCATATGGGCTTGATAATAATATCTTGAAATCCTTTGTAATTTATATTATTTTTGCAAAATTTCCATGATTCCTAATGTTAGATAGTTCTGGGTTGGATAGTTTACACCCTGTACGGAAACTGATGCCCATATATGCATCACATCTCACCTTAAGCAGGCGGCGTGTGTTGCCAACATAAGTCTGCCTGTTGCATCGGCAGCAAGTATAAATATAGACAACACCGGACTGCATTGGGAGGTAATCTCTCTTTATGACGCAACATACTACCAATAGTCCTAGGGTTCATTAAGACAAACTTGACATCAACGGCTGGGAAATATATATATATATATATATATATATATATATATATATATATATATATATATATATATATATATATATATATATATATATACATATACAATCATGAAGCTACAAATGTCGCTTAATATCCATCCACGCTACCTCGGGAATATCCCCGATGGGGAATTATCACCGAAGGGAATTTATAAGTGATAAATGGACGAATGTGTTGCCGAGTCGTAGGATCGAGACTCGGCAGTGCCCATCCATTTATCACTTATAAATTCCTTCGGTGATAATTCCCCATCGGGGATATTCTTGTTATGCGTGGATTTGATATTTATTATTATTTATCTTTCATGATTGTATATAAATCACGGTGTGATAAAAAAAGTCATATATACACACACACACACACACACACACACATATATATATATATATATATATATATATATATATATATATATATATATATATATATATATATATATATATATATATATATATATATATATATATATATATATATATATATATATATATATATATTGTTCATTCAGTGGATGAGTTTAAGTATTAATTACTGTGATTTATATAGCCTTGCTTTACCTAAGACCCACATAATCCCATCAATTAAGGCTAAAAATTACCCAAAAAGACAGATAATTAACTTAATTAGATTTGGTCGCCAGTTGAAACTAGGTTACTGAATATTTTTATTTATTTTGAGACAAATGAATTAAATAAACCACATTGATCAACCATCTAGTCCAACAAAGAAAATTAATTAAAATAAGGAAATCTACGAAAGCCAATAGCAGCTCCCCAATTTGTCCCCCTTCGGTCACAATAATATTTCCCCCACTTTAGGGTATGACGCAACAGCTGAGTCCCTCTAGTAACGCTCATATAAGCGGTTCTCTAGTATATTAAGATTATTCCTCCTCCAAACAAGGGTTTAACCAGGTTCCAAGGTGAATATTATGTTAACACCATGGAGGATACTTTATGCAATCTCACTAGGCAACACTAATTGTACTTCATATAACTGACTTCATAAATGGGATATGGTTTCACTAGGAATCTTTAGTCAGTGACTGATAAGAGAGAATCTTGAAACAGAAATACAGTGCGAGATATGATGGGAGAAGGACGAGTAATTGACATCTTCAGACTTACCTTATCGTAGAGTAATTGTGCGCACTTGCATCTGATGCCCAGGGTCTGTTTACTCGATCCTCGTCCATTCCACTAAGTTGGAAAGACAAAGGTAGAGAGGAGCGAGAACGATACTCTTGTACTCTCACTCCTTGTGACCACTGGACTGGCTGATCTGGGGTTGAAAGCGTTGGTTGTTGCTTGTAAACAACTCACCCCCTTTGTAGTGGGCAGGTAGCCTGAAAGACAACAAAACTCACCAGAACATAGCTTTTAGGGGAAAGGGAGCTTAAGGGGTACCCTAACTAAAGGTGACCCTAGAGAAACCTTCCCTATGGGATACAGTCCCTAAACTAAACTTATAATCCTCTCCAGACAATTGGTGGCTTTGGATCACAACAACTATCTCTTGGCTCCCCTACCACCCTGTTGTACATAGAGGAAGCTTTTTGGTGCTTTGCTTTCTTTGTTTTTTCTCTCTTTTTTGGTTATACTTCTACTAAGTCAAAGCAGAGTGGTCAGAACAATATATGATATTTGTTGATATATATATATACATATATATATATATATATATATATATATATATATATATATATATATATATATATATATATATTTATATATATATATATATATATATATATATATATATATATATATATATATATACTGTATATATATATATATATATATATATATATATATATATATATATATATGTATATATATATATATATATATATATATATATATATATATATATATATATATATATATATATATATATATATATATATATAAAAATATATATATATATATATATATATATATATATATATATATACTACCTTCAATCGTCGGTGGTTGCTAAAGCTGTTGAAAAAAGATCACAGAGCAGTCTGGGTGAGCATAAACTTCATACACAAAAATACAGATAAAATGGCCAGATCATTTGTAGAAAATGCCTTCACAACTTGTGCAGTCAACACTGGAAACGGTTTGAAGGACAGCATATCAATAAAAATCATATATGCAACAACGGGTAGAGGACATAGAAAACACAAGAGACTTCGTGGACAACACGCTTACAGGAGAAGCCCAGGCAGAGAAAGTTCAAGGTCACGAGGCAGGACTACATAAGAGATGGAGATTGATTGAAGGATTTACGAAAACCGGCACACGGAACTGGGTACAAGGACTTCAATTCCCTCCCCCCGACGTACATAAATACATAAGGAACATGTGTTTGATTATTTCACAGCTATAAGACAATGATGACAGGTAGTCCTAGAAAGCTTGTATGCTTTTTTGTAATAGAAATCTCAGAAAGGTACTATCCTGTTCAGGTGAGGATCTTCTTCTTCTTCTTTAACGTGCATATATATATATATATATATATATATATATATATATATATATATATATATATATATATATATATATATATATATATATATATATATATATATATATATATTCATTGCACCATGGTGACATTTCCCCTAAATGGAAGGAGCATCCCTTAGGGGAATAGTGCTCTCAGTGCTCCTCACACAGTGCACTGTAATCATTACTAGAGGATGTTTGCAGTTCCTTTGGCCCCCAGCTGCTCCTACTTTGTCCTTCTACTTTATCTCTATTCCTTCTTCCTTCCTTCAGTCTGGCTGCCTAATCTCTCTAACTATTACTTCTAAGTGCAACTGCAAGATTTTCTCCTAGTTCCACCCTAAGATCCCTGTCCCATATCTCCTTTATTTTCTGGATTTCTTTAGCTTGTAGCCCAACCACTCCAACTCTCTCTTCTCACTGTCATAAGCGCTGAATGGCCGAAAGTACCAAAGTGCTTGGCTTGTAAACCTAGAGTTCATAAATATCATAAATACCCCATTCATAATTTATCTGCTGAATCATGGATGGACCCTGTGTTGGAATCTTTTACAGCATTTGTTGCTCGTGCATGTACACAGAAGGTTAATCAGCAGCTCATCGAGTTCTTAACACATCTCCATCTTGAAGCCAACGCCACTCTCTGTGGTTATCAAGGCCATTCCATTCCAGTGACTTTTCCAAGCCATGTTCCTGATACTCTTTAGGTATGTTCGTCATTCTCCTTTTACTTCCCAGTAGTACCTTCTTTTAACGAGCCTGTCACCCTACCATTTTTTCACCTGACCAAAAATTCTCAAAGGGCTCTGATCCAGATTTTCTCTTACAATAACTCTTTGTCACTCATGCTCATCTCCATATTTCAGGGTTTTCAATGTGTTTATATCACGTCCCAAATTTATGAAGCATTTTCCTTTTGCATTTAACAATCACACCTTATTTCCATGAAAGAGGGTTGACTGAACAATTCATTCTTGCATTACGAGCTTGCCTTCTAGAGGCATAAAATCACTTCCTAATCTTTTGTACATACTTTGCTACCCATCTTATTTCTGTGACTCACCTCTCCTGCTATCCTGTGATCATCCTTTTCATTATCTACCCTTAAATGTTTTTACCAATTAACACCTCTGTTTTTTTCTAACGTTCATTGCTACATCTTACTTTTTTTTTTTATTTATCGCCATACCAACATTTTGCTTCGATTTATTCCCAATCAATTTCAAAGTCGTTCACTAATTTCTGACATAAAGGCCTGAGCCCAGAGAGACATATTGTGTTCAGTGTCTGACAGTGACTTTAATTACTTTCTCTTTGTTCTGCGGTCAATTCAGAGTCTCTTCAACAGCAAGAATATTTTATGGTCTATGTGCATTATCAAAAGCCAGGAAACATTATGGATAACAGTGTTACAGATGCGACATCTGTTCTCTACTTATCCTGTTTGACTTTGTATTTTCCCTCTTGGTATTTCTAGCTTGCCGTCACTAACATATCTTACGTGCATTACGGTCTACTAATTGTCGTCGATTGAACTGTTTATTGTTTACTTAAAAACTTTTATGCATAGTTTATCTTTGGTTTAATGTTTGAAGATTTTCAACCCTTATCTTTTATTGTTGATTTGTATATTGAGATAACTAAATATCTCGCCAAAGTTCCGTAAATTTTTTTGAGAAAAACATGAGAATTATTCGCTTCAGTGTTTTATAATACAAACACTTTTTTTATGCATATTCTACGAAACTTTGACCGGAATGCTTTCTTGTGTGTTTGTTTTGTTTTCTCTGATCGGTACTTAAAAATATTTTGTATTTAAGTTATTTGTAATCATGCAATATGGAGATGAAAGCAGGGATTTGAAATGAACGAAAATCGGAGGTAAGAATGACAAAACTGCTGCCCCCTAAGTCTCAAGTAAGTAATAAAGTAATATGACTGTCTAATTAACCTTAAATGCAGGAAATAATAGTCAGCCTTTCTTGTTTCCCGTCTTAACAGCGGCATTGTCATTAATTGCTGGATAACATATAATGTAAAGCAAGGGGTTAGCCATCAGATCGTCAGATCGCTTAACCAACAATACGTTTGTTGCATTTTTTTCCCGCGTCATTGGAAATTTTTGGCCTTTCGTGAACACATATTTTACTTGACTGCGATTTTCCTCATTGAAAAAGTCGTTTATGATTGGTAGAGTAGAAAACAAAAAACAAAGGGTTATCCCAGTGGTGATTAAATCTTGGCTTGAAGGTGAAGTAGCTCACAGGACCTTTGTAATGCGTAAAGCGTCGGCTGGTGGCGGAGTCAAGAGGTCTGTTCCTCTTACTCTATTTAACACCTCCTCTGGGCAAAGCGTCCTGCTGGCATGTTGTCAGCCCCAGATCTTGAGTCATGGAAAGATAAAAAAAAAAAGGGATCCGGAAACTCTCGTATGTGGGAGAGATCTGCCTGGAGGCTAAGGAAAGATATGGCACTGCAAAGTCGAGCAGACATGGGAAGTTAACCTTAAGGGTAGACTCTTCAGATCTGCTCGAGAAAAGGAAAAGTTTGGCTGTGAGTTTCTGATCTTCTTCAAACACTTGTTTTAGTCTTTTGTCTACCTCCTTACTTTTAAGGCAGTCTGTATTTTTGTTGCCAGATTGGCTTGAAAATATTATATGGCAGCTTTGTTGGACCATTGTAAATGGTTTTCACCTGAGATAAATTCCGTCTTTTAAAAGTACTTCTTGTATTTAGGTATGCAATTTTTATTTATAATATTGAATCAAATGAAACTAATCAAATGACCCAGTCCTCATTTCACTTTTGTTAGTAGGATTCAAGTCATTGTTTTGCTTACTTGGGAGAATTTCTTGTGTTCCTCAGCAGCTAAGTAACAAATACTTCCTTTATATTAGTGCTAAGAATTCTAGAACTTTTGCCTTTAATAAAAATTTAAAACTTATATTAAAGGTAACAGATCTAGAATTGTTAACCTCTAATTTAAGTTTCAATTTTTTTCTGTCTATCGTCTATAGAATTTTTTCCTATTCCTGTTTTCTATGTTCTTATCTCTTTGTAGAAGTTCTCTTTCCTTACACAATGTAGATTGCATCTACTTTACAAAGTTTTTTATACTAACTCTTATTCTTTCGTTCTGGGCTAAGTAATGGAGTGTTTTATATAATAGTGTCAACATAAGAGAAAAATCTTATTGGGGAATGTGGAGAGTGAAAGTTGATGTAAATACTAGATTATTAAGGTGATACTTAAGTTTTATGTAACTTTGTCAAGAAGAATGAAAGAAACCACTGAGTCAGATATGCAAAAATTTTGCAGGCTGGTTGTTATAATGATATTGAGTGTTCTTAATGTAGTTCAGATAGGTCTTTAACCATGGCAGACTCGCCTATGGGATAGGCGAGTTTGCCATGGTTAAAGACCTATCTGAACTATGAGAGAGGTAAAACTTTCAGCAAGTTCAGGTAAGGAATAAATAAGCCTAGGAGCAGTTGATTATGTTTGGGTATCAGTACTAAGCCTCAAACATTGTTTCATTACCATGATCATCTTCTCTAACTTCGTGCGATGCAAAGGTCCTTTATGAAATTCCACCATTAATGCCTTTCTTGTCATTTACCTCCACAATTCTCTGTTCAAATCCAGTCTCCTGTCTTGTCGTTCCCATCCGAGTAGGTCTTGATCATCCAACTCTTCTGGTGCCCAGAAAAGTTCAGCTGACACTATAACGTACTATTCTCCTTGGGGTGGTGTCAGGGGCATGTCCAAACTGTCTGTCATTCCGTCAACATAATTTCATTTACACATGGAACTTCCGTAATTACCCACGGTATTGCTTATCAGCGATGAAAATTTTGTTATATAATGAATTTCTTTTAAAGGAACCTTCTTCTGCTGCAGCTAGAAATCATCATTAAGCACCTTCAGGTATATTTAGATATAGTTCTGGCTTTACAACTTTTTTCTAAATAAATCACATAGATCTCCTTTATTGTCTGCATAACAACTTCCCTTAAAAGCGCAGTTAATATATCACTTAATAACAACAATGAAATTAAATTTCAACAAGACATTTTTCATCAAAAATTCTGCAGTAAATAGTAAGCTCTGATTGGAATATCATGGATACTCAAGGATATTTCATGTTTTATTAATCAAGTAAACCATTCGTCCTTAACACACATTTTTCCGTTTATGTATTAATAATAGCTTCCAAATACGCTCTCTTATCGAATTCATATCTATTTTTTTTTTTTCAACTTTGGGTCATAACCTTTCATGAACGAGAATTTATCTTTTTCGGGTAGTGACTACTGGAACCCTGGGAGATTCAGGGAACGTTTAATTTCAGTTTTCCTTTGAGAAAATAACCATTGGCAACTGTATAACCACTGCAAAATTGTAAAGTGTGATATATTTTATAACAACTGCGTTCACTCTCACATCGGGTCACCGTATGCGACTTCATCCAAAACATAAATGTTTTCCAATATTTAGCAATCCAAAGAATCAAGAAATTTCGGTTGTTAGTACAGACAGAGGCAGGGAGTAAAGCGCTATTTTGAAAATCATATTACTTTTGATTTTCTTTTCAAAGAAATTCAGCACACAATTAGGCTACAGTTTTGATGTAATTTGTGATTTAGTATTGAGAGAGAGAGAGAGAGAGAGAGAGAGAGAGAGAGAGGTTTTCCAGTGCTTCTGTCATATCCATACGTTGCCAACGCAGTCATGAATACTTAAGTACCCCTTCATAAATCTCAGTTTAACGGAGGGGTAGGTTGCTCCCTGGCATGGTACGCTGCTCTAAAAAGACATATGAATACTTTTTGGTTTCCTGTTATTTTGCTTTGGGATAGCGGGAAAATCCAAGAGAACTATATTACAGCTTTAAGTTTTCATCAGAGGATTAATTATCGTTGTTATTCTTTAAAATAAGAATTTCCTTTTTTCTATACCCACGCTTTATTGCGTTCATCCGACAGTTTTGTAACGTTAGTAAAATTTCCGTCTCTAGTTTAAATTCATTTTCGGTAGATAATTGTTCAACCGAACATTTCGGAGTTGTATACCTTCACCCTTAAAATATTGCTATAGTATTTTTCCATGTTCATTGAGCGTCTTACATATGGTTGTTTTTAAATGTACATGCACCATATTCAGTTTTGTTTTACAGAGTAAAGATCTTAAATTCCTTCAGTGGCGTCGCTAAGGGGGCCAGGGGGGGGGAAGTCAAATGCTCTGGCTCCCCCACTGCCTCCCCGCCCTCATTGTAATTCCCTTTGTAGCTAAACTTTAACCCTTACAGTATTTGATACATTTGCATATAGTAAGAGCTGAAAATTAATTGAAAATTTATCACTACAATTTCAAACACAGGTTTACTCATTACTAATACTATTATTTTCCTTCATCCACATGGATAAATACATTCGAGAATAGTATATTTTACTAATTACAGAACTGGTACATTAGTTGTGTGTAATTTTCTTTGGCTAACCCATAAAATATCTCGGCACCAGCTAGAATCCCCACTGATGAGATGCCGGCTACGCCACTGATTCGCAGTCGAGTTGTTGATGAAGAGTCTTTTTAAAACACCAGTTTATAAGGTGATACTACTTGGTCCTACATGATGTTATAATTATCATCGGAAAGAATCATAACTCTTATTTTTTTTTTTTATAACAGAATTGAATTTCCATCAATTCCAGGCGAACAGAGGCCATTCACCTTTGAGCTTCAGAAGGAATATCTTCTTTATGGTCTCAAGACCATAAACTATACATGCATCATGCCAACAATGACTGTATATGAGAGATATGAAAACCATCATTTCTTTTCCTCCAAATATTAACCAGTCTTGGTGAATTTTGCTGAACAGAGAAATTTACGCCTTACAGAAACGTTCCTGAGTGTCCTCAAGAGTATTAGGATTATTTCCTTCTTAGCTAGGAGAAACAGCATCCCCATTCTGTTCAGATGCCTCATGTTGCCTCGTGTTTTCTTCAAAATGTCTGGGTGGCCTTGCTGCTAATATTGATACCGATAACAATAATTTCAGAGCTTACCAAACTTCTTAGGAAGACATGTACCACTGGTTTAGCTTTTTCTTTTTTGATTTGTAATGTTTTTTTTTATTGCGTGTTATCATACATGTATGTAAATTCATTTTCATATTTTTCCTTCTCTATATTTTCTCTTTTCCGCATACAGATATCTTATTTTGTGGAAGCTTCAAAAACAAGTTAATGAAATTTCTTTGAGAATTAGCATAATATACATTTTGAATAATAATAATAATAATAATAATAATAATAATAATAATAATAATAATAATAATAATAATAATAATAATAATAAAAAGAGCATAAACATGTATGCAGAAGGATGTTCCTCTTTCCAACCAGTGTTTGCGCTTCTTCGAAGAAGTCTCTCGCCTTTGATGTCAAAGAGGAAATGATAACGTGGGAGAACCATCGAGAACAAACATCCGTTTTTTCATTGGAGCTGTTCATTTCCCTTTTCCTCTTTTATTTGATATAGTGGCCTTTACTTCATAACTACTTGCTCTGCCTGCCTTTATTAGTTTTTATTTGTTTATTTTTATTTATTCATTTATAACTACTTGCTCTGCCTGCCTTTATTCATTAACGAAGCAGCATTCCTTTATTTCTATCCTTTTCCGAACTCACTCGGTCGCTTTTGATTAATTCCATTTGACCAATCCTTACCTTCCACGTCGATTTTGTATTATTTATAAATGTGTCTTTCCTTTCCCAGTCACTCGTAAATCTTCATGAATCACCAGGGGTAAAATTTTATTTTCCATGACTGTCCTTTGCCTCTTCATTAGCCGCAGTTGTCAGGAGGAATTTATGTAAGCCAGTGTTGCCTTATTTGGTGCATTCTAATTTCGCCAAAGACATTGCCACTTGATTTATCACCTCACACCCAGCTGGGCCGAGTGCTAATTCATTTTAATTGAAAGAAACGTCCGCATCAGAACGTATTTTTAACGACAGGAAAAGAAGTATTCACACTATACTTACAAATGAAAAACATATATATTCTATGACAGAAATGTTTAGGATGTGGCCGTGTTATTAATTAATGAAACTGGCACAGCTCTCTCTCTCTCTCTCTCTCTCTCTCTCTCTCTCTCTCTCTGCCTTTCTCCCACCATGCCTCTGTCACTCTTCAGATAAATGTCCTTTTTTTTATTCCTCTGGTAACTTATCTTAGATCTACATCACCAACTCTTTCGGTTCCTTTCTTCCTAAAAACGCAGGACTAATCTTATTAATCTTCTTATCGTGTGCCTCTTTCATAATGATACTCTCTCACTTTCTGTTTCACTCATCTGTAAACCATTTCATTCACTTTACATTTAGTTTTATTTCTTAATCCCATGTGCCTTTATCAGAATTTTTCAGTGCCATATTTTTTACCATAATTCAAAACTTTCACAAATACACTACAAAAAAATGTTCTTATGCTTTGCAAGAAAGAAAAAAGAACGTTAATGAATTGGTGCCAGAGATATACCTATATATGTCATGAGATCGATCTTGCCTTTTAAGATGAATGACTCTCAGGCTTCCCGTAACACAGAGGAATCGTAAAAAGTTTCAGACTTTCAGAGAGGAGGGAAGGAGAAGTTGAGATGTTAAGATCTTTCTCTAGTTTGTAATCTCTCCATGGTATATGTGGGAAACAAAGGGATATACGGCTGAGGAAGAAATGATGATACTGATCTACACAACAGCAAACCAAGCTGTATCTTCAGAAAAGCTAAAAAAAAAGCTTTCGTTTTTGCCTTTGTATGCGTTAGCTGTCGTTAGGTTTCCGTGTGTCCCTCTTCCCTCATATATTCCATAAAAATATCCTAGAAAGCCCTTTCATGGAAGACAAAAAGAATCGTATGAAGATATACATATATGAAAAGAAAATTTAAGAATGATCTTATCTCCAAGGATATCCATACAGACATAAGATAACCCATAATTGCAGACTGAACAGATGTCCATTTATTTCTGTGGGCGTTGGGTGTGTGTGTGTGTGTGTGTGTGTGTGTGTGTGTGTGTGGTGTGTGTGTGTTTGGGGGGTTGGGGAGGAGGAATTAGAGGATTATGGGTAGAGCGGTTAACCAACATAACAGAAAATTTCGAATTCTCCAACTGAAAAACATAATTTTTATATCTGCTAACGTAAAAAGA
>NC_089753.1:65984882-66019882 GCF_040412425.1 Macrobrachium rosenbergii
TGGTGTTGTCAATCTCATACCTTTCTCCGGCCGATTCTTTTGGCAACTAAGCAGCAGCTCTGAGAGTGTGGCAGAAGGTCGGAACGATCCTGCGCTGTTCTAGAAGGGTTGATGAGAGAACATAATAGAACATTAATACCTTAAAGATAGATCATAAATTGTTACATGCAGTACAAGCAATAAAGTGCAAAGAGAAAAAATTCCCATTAAAATAGGTTAATTGACCTTTTGAACATTTATATATATATATATATATATATATATATATATATATATATATATATATATATATATGTGTGTATATGTGTGTGTGTGTGTGTGTGTGTGTGTGTGTGTGTATATGTATATGTATATGTATATGTATATGTATATATATATATATATATATATATATATATATATATATATATATATATATATATATATATATATATATATATATATATATATATATATATATATATATATTAAAGTCATTATAATTACCTGACGAGATCTTCCTTTTTGTTGCTGATGTGGGGGCATCGACTTCCTCGATCAGGGTATATGATATGGTGCATTATCACACAAGTACAGATGGCTTGGGAAGGATGGCAGAATTGATCGTTAGCCACTGTTTGAACAACTTTGCATTCCAATTTCGCCATGAAGTAGTTCCTGATTGGTCTTGGCCAGGTAGCACAGGTATGAACCATCTATAAAACCCCTCCTCGTAAAAGCTGCCACAACCACAAAACGCTCAAATTCTCCAGGAGGAACCTGACGACTGTAAGTGGGGCCAAAAACATCCTGCGTAGAAAATCTGCCCATTCCGTTGTGGGCCATCCTTGTCGAAAACCAGGTTTCATCTACGTAAACGACCACTCTCCCCTCCTCCCGCTGGCGTCGTAGATCACGGAGAGCAGTTATCCGGCGGCATACAATTTCCAGAGATTCCTTCCTTACGTTGGGAAGTTTTATACTTGAATCCCATAGAATGCAAGAGCTGAAGTACTGAAGCCCATGATGTCATTTCCGGAATAATGCCAGCTGTTTTGAGGTCATTTGTCAAGGAACCAACAGTAAAATGCTCCTTCTCGGCAAACTTTCTGTGGATACAGTGGCGAATGGCACCAATCATAAAGTTATCAAAGACAGGCGGCGCTTGTGATCCTGACGATGGTGAAGGAACGGAACTGGAGGCATGGTTGACGGTGACCCTAACTGCACCTGCAGTCATGCCCAAAACATATCCAACACGGTCGTACGGCCTAAAGAAGAAGAAAAAAAAGTATATCGGATGATCCGTTGGTCTGCTGGAGAATTTAGCACATATAAGCTTGTATTTACTTCGGATAAAAATCTTATTTTAACAAAAATATTTATATAAAGACTGTTTACATACAACCTCACTCTGTCTCCCTCTCTTGGTGGCATAGTGAATAGTTAATGGAAATGTTCAAAATCCTGAATGACATTACAAGTATTATAATCACGTTACGCTGAATACAAATCATACCATAAACATTGGATTTAAACTAGAAACTGAATAATTATCTATTCAGGCTATAGTATGGCCACGGGCTTTCTGTTGACTGTATAAAGTTGCAAGTCGTAAGACAAATACAGTTTTGCAACCACGGGGACAATTCCAAATCCTGTTAGCCATTCTTGACTGCTATGGGTTTCATGATATAGATGAGTGTCTCTCGCTAGCCAAAAAATCTTTTTATTCCACTAGGGAAAATAGGAACTTTAAAAGCAATATACTGTGTTTGCCATACATGCCAGCCTTCGATCATATTATCCACCCACTTAAATTATTAAATGTGACTGTTGTGTTTTACTATCACAATACCATTGGCAAAACTTTAATAAGAAACAGCCCTATATACGACAACGGGTAGTATGCAAAATTCCTTGTGGTTGCAATAAATTTCATATTGGACAATCAGCAAAACCTGTTGAGAAACGAATTGCACAACATAAGTATAGTATCGCTACTGATCAAAGAAACAGCGCCATTAGTAAACATGATAGAGAATATTTTTATCCAATTCAGTGGTCTCAAGCAAGAATCCTGTTCAGAAACAATAATTCTATAGAAAGAAATCTAATAAAAACGGCATGTATTCAATATAGTGAAAACAATAATTTCAATGGCAGTATAGGCTTATTCAAGACAGACCCGCTATTTCTACATATCATGAAGAACCAGTACAAATTATGTAATGTATTGTGTTTTAGGTATTCACTTAATTACCTGTTTAGCCTCATTAGACTGTTAACCTTTTTCTACTGGACGAACTATGTACTAGACAATTTATATTTTATATTATCCTGTAACATTGGGGCAACTGTTCACCATCTGTGGTTGTTTATGTTCAACGTAAGTCTTGAAGTCAAATGTAAACGTATGTCCGGTATATGTTTTTCTTAAACTGATTAGTCAATAGATTTTCCCCGGAAGAGGTCTGATGGAGGGCGAAACTGTTGGGACAAATTAAGAACTATTTCCTTTTCCTCTGGTTTCTCCTTTCATTTTTCATTGTGGAGTCAATTGTGATATATATATATATATATATATATATATATATATATATATATATATATATATATATATATATATATATATATATATATATATGTGTGTGTGTGTGTAGGTGTGTGTGTGTATACATACACACAGATATATTTTTTCTCCTTTTTTCAATATCTAAAGGATACATTTGATTGGGAGGTATTTTATTCACATCAGCCTAATCACTCCATCCTCCTTCTCTACCCACCAACCGCCAATATCCTTGACTACTCCGATTTCCCACATACCATTTTACCCGTCCGAGAGCAAGATGGTGTAAGATAATGATGAACGGTTATTTTAAAATTCCCTCACCGACAAACAAAGCCTTAAATGCATTTTCATGAAACATTTCCATAGCTTAGAATTAACTTTCTTTGATTTTAAATTTGCAAAACCCATGTTACACCCTAAATATACACAGTATATATGTACATATATATATATATATATATATATATATATATATATATATATATATATATATATATATATATATATATATATATATATATATATATATATATATATATATATATATATATATATATAATATATATATATATATATATATATATATATATATTTATTTATTTATATATATATATATATATATATATATATATATATATATATATATATATATATATATATATATATATATAATATATATATATATAATCATAAAGCTATAAAACGTTTAGATATCAAATTCACGCTACCTCGAGAGTATCTCCGATGGAGAATTATCACCGAAGGTGAATTTATATAAGTGATAAATAACAGGTACCACATGGGACGCGAACCCTTGACATGGAGATTCAACGACACCATAGACGTTAATATCGCGCCATCGAGATACTCGAGGTAGCGTGAATTTGATATTAAACAACATTTGTAGCTTCATGATTGTATATAAATCATATGTGATAAAATTTATATATATATATATATATATATATATATATATATATATATATATATATATATATATATATATATATATATATATATATATATATATATATATATATATATATTATTGTATATATATATATATATATTTTATATATATATATATATATATATATATATATATATATATATATATATATATATATATAAAAATATATATATATATATATATATATATATATATATATATATATATATATATATATATATATATATATATATATATATGATGATTATTATCACTTTGTACGTGATTCATTTATCACACATTACCACAGGTGAAAAATAAGAAACAGGGTGTAGGTCCTGACCGGTTTCGACTTTATTTCCAAGCCATTGACGAAGGACTGATACAGAGTGTGAGAAGTCACAAATATATACTACTACAAGAACAGTACTAACGAACATACAAACCGTTAGAGGCTCCATATCCCCACTCAGGCCGGTGTCGAGGTAGGAGTGGCCTTTAAAACTCATTTGGCTAAAAATCACAATAGACTCTCAGGGACATTGTTGATAAACAAACCATACCCCACCTCAGATCCACACCTGACAGGTGTCATGGAGGCGGAGTTTGGAAACTCATTAACATTACTACCCTCGTACTGTGTTTACAAATATGATAATCCTATTTTCATACATCTCTACTGCCTACCTTTAAAGTTTTAAACAATTTACAAATTTCTTTTTTGATATTAAAGGATCAAGTTTTATACATCCCTTGACTGATATTCATATTATGGTTGTAACTTTCTTTTATGAAGCTAGATTCAATGATGTTCCTTTCCAGTGCATTATTAGAATATACAATCCTTTTTGCCCCTTCCCAGTTGATAGCATGATTGTTCTCACTAACATGTACAAATATACCACTGTTCCTTTGTGCATATCTCACACATTTCTTATGTTGTTCAATTCTTTTTCCAGTGCTTTCCCGGTTTGGCCAATATAAAAGTTGTCACAAGACTTACATTGGAATTTTATATACACACCCTTTAATATTGTCTGGGGAGTTCTTGATAAGTACATTTTTTCATTGTTGTATTGTTCTTAAATGCGACATTAACACCAAAATTCTTAAGAAGATGAGGGATATCTTTCATACTATTATTATAAGGCAGAACAAGCAAATTTTTTGTGTTGTAAGGTTCTTTCTGGTTTTGATACATAGTCTTTTTGCCGCTTCAAATGCACTGTTTAATACACTATCAGGATATTTCAATTTTTGCCTGCATTC
This sequence comes from Macrobrachium rosenbergii, assembly GCF_040412425.1. NCBI lineage: Eukaryota > Metazoa > Arthropoda > Malacostraca > Decapoda > Palaemonidae > Macrobrachium > Macrobrachium rosenbergii. The sequence continues at coordinate 65,989,655 of NC_089753.1, forward strand.
CTAATCTTATCTATTTCATCATCAATATATTCAGGCTACATACCCGTAATGCTCTTAAAAACATAGATGAAAACACTGACTTTTTAACCTTATTGCTTTGTCCAGAATAGAAATGCACATAGGAAGAAATATTAGTGGGTTTCTATACACACTATATTTAAACCCACTACTATTTCTTCGTATGAGGACATCCAAAACGGTAAGCACCCATCATTTTCCATTTCCATCGTGAATTTAATTGATGGTGCTAATTGATTTAACTTAGCAAAAAGTTTTTACATCTTGGTTCCTGGCCATACACAAATTATGTCGTCAACATACCTAAACCATGTTACATTACGTGGGATTATGTTGTTTAATATCTTCTTTCAAAAATTCCATATATAAGTTACTTAACACTGGGGATAGAGGGTTTCCCATTGCCATACCAAAATTTTGTGAGTAAAATTTACCATTAAATTCAAATTTACAATCTTTTACACATAATTTAATCAGTTCAATTAAAGTACTTTTAGAAAATGGGATATCCAGCTGTGTGTTCTCTAACAATTCAGATAAAACTTCATCAGATCATCTATTGGCACCTTTGTGAATAGTGATACAACATCAAAACTTACAAGCCTGGATTCACTATTAATCTCTACACTATTTAGTTTATTTATCAGGTCCACATTATTCTTGATATTTGCATTTGAGATGGTACCTACTAATGGGTTGAGAATATCTACTAAGTACTTCTGCCAGCTTGTATGATGCGGAACCAACTGAACTGATAATTGGCCTGGCAGGAAAGTTTGCTTTGTGAGTTTTTATTGTACCATACATGTATGGTAGCGATGGAGAGGTCACACACAACTTCTTTATAAGGCTTTCGTTACCTTTTAACAGGTTTTTCACTTTCTTATTGAAACCACTATTCACATTGTCTATCGGGTTCTTATTTAATTCTTTATATGTGTTATCATCACCTAAAAGATTTTGCATTTTTCTATATATTCACTTTTATTTAAAATTACAAGGGCGCCTGATTTATCTGCTTTTGTCATGTGTATATTTTTATCTTTTTCAGTTCATTAATAGCAACTATAAATCTTTGGGGACGTTTGTGGTGTCTTGATTTTTTCATACTTCCATAAATCATTAACCCCTTAACCATGTTCACTTCTTCATTCGTTAAATCACTATATTTTTCCAAATTACACAGTCCTTTAGTTATTTCCACACTGTTCCTTCCGCCAGGAGATAAAGCAAAGTTTAAACTGTAGCCTAAGGCACTAGTTACATTTCTATCCAGCTGTTTGTTTGATAAGTTGACGACACATTCATGATTGGCGTTGTTGGTCCAAGGGCTTCTTTCAATCAACAGTTTCATTTTATTATCGTGTTTCCGTTTCAGTTTCCGATACATTTGATTCCTCATCTTCACATGACAATATTCACGGAGGGAATCTCTCCAATCTGGTGGTATTGAGGCTTCAAAATGTCGTCTTTTCCTCGTGAGATCTTCAAAATTCTTTTTGGTTTCCAATGTTTTGATGTTGATATGTTTTTCCAATATGGCACGTTGTATTTCACCGAAGGGTTGGTCTTCTAATTTCAGCAAGGAATTGGTTATGAACGATCTTGGTATCACTTGTTCATCCTGACATTCACGTAAAAACCGCAGGTGTTCCTTGTTGGTATGAGCTTGAGTGAGGGCGTCGGCAAATTCTCTGACGGCATATTCCAAGATGGGAAAAGAACACAGAAAGATCGGAAGGAGCGCGTGGTATCCATTGATGATTATTATCACTTTTGTACGTGATTCATTTATCACACATTACCACAGGTGAAAAATAAGAAACGGGGTGTAGGTCCTGACCGGTTTCGACTTTATTTCAAGCCATTGACGAAGGACTGATACAGAGTGTGAGAAGTCACAAATATATATACTACAAGAACAGTACTAACGAACATACACAACCGTTAGAGGCTCCATATCCCCACTCAGGCCGGTGTCGAGGTAGGAGTGGCCTTTAAAACTCATTTGGCTAAAAATCACAATAGACTCTCAGGGGACATTGCTGATAAACAGACCATACCCCACCTCAGATCCACACCTGACAGGTGTCATGGAGGAGAGAGTTTGGAAACTCATTAACATTACTACCCTCGTACTGTGTTTACAAATATGATAATCCTATTTTCATACATCTCTACTGCCTACCTTAAAGTTTAAACAATTTACAAATTTCTTTTGATATTAAAGGATCAAGTTTATACATCCCTTGACTGATATTCATATTATGGTTGTAACTTTCTTTTATAAAGCTAGATTCAATGATGTTCCTTTCCAGTGCATTATTAGAATATACAATCCTTTTGCCCCTTCCCAGTTGATAGCAAATGATTATTTCCACTAACATTGCAAATATACCACTGTTCCTTGTGCATATCTCACACATTTCTTATGTTGTTCAATTCTTTTTCCAGTGCAAAGTTTGGTTTGGCCAATATAAAAGTTGTCACAAGACTTATACGGAATTTTATATACACACCCTTTAATATTGTCTGGGAGTTCTTGATAAGTACATTTTTCATTGTTGTATTGTTCTTAAATGCGACATTATTGCCAAAAATTCTTAAGAAGATGAGGGATATCTTTCATACTATTATTATAAGGCAGAACAAGCAAATTTTTTTGTATTTGTAAAGGTTCTTTCTGGTTTTGATACATAGTCTTTTGCCACTTCAAATGCACTGTTTAATACACTATCAGGATATTTCAATTTTTGCCTGCATTCCTAATCTTATCTATTTCATCATCAATATATTCAGGGCTACATACCCGTAATGCTCTTAAAAAACATAGATGAAAACACTGACTTTTTAACCTTATTGCTTTGTCCAGAATAGAAATGCACATAGGAAGAAATATTAGTGGGTTTTTCTATACACACTATATTTAAACCCACTACTATTTCTTCGTATGAGGACATCCAGAAACGGTAAGCACCCATCATTTTCCATTTCCATCGTGAATTTAATTGATGGTACTAATTGATTTAACTTAGCAAAAAGTTTTTTACATCTTGGTAATGGCCATACACAAATTATGTCGTCAACATACCTAAACCATGTTACATTACGTGGGATTATGTTGTTTAATATCTTCTTTTCAAAAATTCCATATATAAGTTACTTAACACTGGGGATAGAGGGTTTCCCATTGCCATACCAAAATTTTGTGAGTAAAATTTACCATTAAATTCAAATTTACAATCTTTTACACATAATTTAATCAGTTCAATTAAAGTACTTTTAGAAATGGGATATCCAGCTGTGTGTTCTCTAACAGTTCAGATAAAAACGCCATCAGATCATCTATTGGCACCTTTGTGAATAGTGATACAACATCAAAACTTACAAGCCTGGATTCACTATTAATCTCTACACTATTTAGTTTATTTATCAGGTCCACATTATTCTTGATATTTTGCATTTGAGATGGTATTTACCTATTAATGGGTTGAGAATATTCTACTAAGTACTTCTGCTAAAGCTTGTATGATGCGGAACCAACTGAACTGATAATTGGCCTGGCAGGAAAGTTTGCTTTGTGAGTTTTTATTGTACCAGCTACATGTATGGTAGCGATGGAGAGGTCACACACAAACTTTATAAGGCTTTCGTTACCTTTTAACAGGTTTTTCACTTTCTTATTGAAACCACTATTCACATTGTCTATCGGGTTCTTATTTAATTCTTTATATGTGTTATCATCACCTAAAAGATTTTGCATTTTTTCTATATATTCACTTTTATTTAAAATTACAAGGGCGCTTCTGATTTATCTGCTTTGTCATGTGTATATTTTATCTTTTTCAGTTCATTAATAGCAACCATAAATCTTTTGGGGACGTTTGTGGTGTCTGATTTTTCATACTTCCATAAATCACTCCCTTAACCATGTTCACTTCTTCATTCGTTAAATCACTATATTTTTCCAAATTACACAGTCCTTTAGTTATTTCCACACTGTTCCTTCCGCCAGGAGATAAAGCAAAGTTTAAACCGTAGCCTAAGGCACTAGTTACATTTCTATCCAGCTGTTTGTTTGATAAGTTGACGACACATTCATGATTGGCGTTGTTGGTCCAAGGGCTTCTTTCAATCAACAGTTTCATTTTATTATCGTGTTTCCGTTTCAGTTTCCGATATTTTGATTCCTCATCTTCACATGACAATATTCACGTAGGGAATCTCTCCAATCTGGTGGTATTGAGGCTTCAAAATGTCGTCTTTTCCTCGTGAGATCTTCAAAATTATTTTTGGTTTCCAATGTTTTGATGTTGATATGTTTTTCCAATATGGCACGTTGTATTTCACCGAAGGGTTGGTCTTCTAATTTCAGCAAGGAATTGTTATGAACGATCTTGGTATCACTTGTTCATCCTGACATTCACGTAAAAACCGCAGGTGTTCCTTGTTGGTATGAGCTTGAGTGAGGGCGTCGGCAAATTCTCTGACGGCATATTCCAAGATGGGGAAAAGAACACAGAAAGATCGGAAGGAGCGCGTGGTATCCATTGATGATTATTATCACTTTTGTACGTGATTCATTTATCACACATTACCACAGGTGAAAAAATAAGAAACGGGGGTGTAGGTCCTGACCGGTTTCTGACTTTATTTCCAAGCCATTGACGAAGGACTGATACAGAGTGTGAGAAGTCACAAAATATATACTACAAGAACAGTACTGACGAACATACACAACCGTTAGAGGCTCCATATCCCCATTCAGGCCGGTGTCGAGGTAGGAGTGGCCTTTAAAACTCATTTGGCTAAAAATCACAACAGACTCTCAGGGGACATTGCTGATAAACAGACCATACCCCACCTCAGATCCACACCTGACAGGTGTCATGGAGGCGGAGTTTGGAAACTCATTAACATTACTACCTCGTACTGTGTTTACAAATATGATAATCCTATTTTCATATATCTCTACTGCCTACCTTAAAGTTTAAACAATTTACAAATTTCTTTTGATATTAAAGGATCAAGTTTATACATCCCTTGACTGATATTCATATTATGGTTGTAACTTTCTTTTATGAAGCTAGATTCAATGATGTTCCTTTCCAGTGCATTATTAGAATATACAATCCTTTTTGCCCCTTCCCAGTTGATAGCATGATTGTTCTCACTAACATGTACAAATATACCACTGTTCCCTTGTGCATATCTCACACATTTCTTATGTTGTTCAATTCTTTTTTCAGTGCTTTCCCGGTTTGGCCAATATAAAAGTTGTCACAAGACTTACACGGAATTTTATATACACACCCTTTAATATTGTCTGGGGAGTTCTTGATAAGTACATTTTTCATTGTTGTATTGTTCTTAAATGCGACATTAACACCAAAATTCTTAAGAAGATGAGGGATATCTTTCATACTATTATTATAAGGCAGAACAAGCAAATTTTTTGTGTTGTAAGGTTCTTTCTGGTTTTGATACATAGTCTTTTTTGCCGCTTCAAATGCACTGTTTAATACACTATCAGGATATTTCAATTTTTGCCTGCATTCCTAATCTTATCTATTTCATCATCAATATATTCAGGGCTACATACCCGTAATGCTCTTAAAAACATAGATGAAAACACTGACTTTTAACCTTATTGCTTTGTCCAGAATAGAAATGCACATAGGAAGAAATATTAGTGGGTTTTCTATACACACTATATTTAAACCCACTACTATTTCTTCGTATGAGGACATCCAGAAATGGTAAGCACCCATCATTTTCCATTTCCATCGTGAATTTAATTGATGGTACTAATTGATTTAACTTAGCAAAAAGTTTTTTACATCTTGGTTCCTGGCCATACATACAAATTATGTCGTCAACATACCTAAACCATGTTACATTACGTGGGATTATGTTGTTTAATATCTTCTTTTCAAAAATTCCATATATAAGTTACTTAACACTGGGGATAGAGGGTTTCCATTGCCATACCAAAATTTTGTGAGTAAAATTTACCATTAAATTCAAATTTACAATCTTTTACACATAATTTAATCAGTTCAATTAAAGTACTTTTAGAAAATGGGATATCCAGCTGTGTGTTCTCTAACAATTCAGATAAAAACGCCATCAGATCATCTATTGGCACCTTTGTGAATAGTGATACAACATCAAAACTTACAAGCCTGGATTCACTATTAATCTCTACACTATTTAGTTTATTTATCAGGTCCACATTATTCTTGATATTTGCATTTGAGATGGTACCTACTAATGGGTTGAGAATATCTACTAAATACTTAAGCTAGCTTGTATGATGCGGAACCAACTGAACTGATAATTGGCCTGGCAGGAAAGTTTGCTTTGTGAGTTTTTATTGTACCATACATGTATGGTAGCGATGGAGAGGTCACACAACTTTTTTTATAAGGCTTTCGTTACCTTTTAACAGGTTTTTCACTTTCTTATTGAAACCACTATTCACATTGTCTATCGGGTTCTTATTTAATTCTTTATATGTGTTATCATCACCAAAAGATTTTGCATTTTTCTATATATTCACTTTTATTTAAAATTACAAGGGCGCCTGATTTATCTGCTTTTGTCATGTGTATATTTTTATCTTTTTCAGTTCATTAATAGCAACCATAAATCTTTTTGGGGACGTTTGTGGTGTCTGATTTTTTCATACTTCCATAAATCACTCCCTTAACCATGTTCACTTCTTCATTCGTTAAATCACTATATTTTTCCAAATTACACAAATGATTTTAGTTATTTCACACTGTTCCTTCCGCCAGGAGATAAAGCAAAGTTTAAAACCGTAGCCTAAGGCACTAGTTACATTTCTATCCAGCTGTTTGTTTGATAAGTTGACGACACATTCATGATTGGCGTTGTTAAAGGGCTTCTTTCAATCAACAGTTTCATTTTATTATCGTGTTTCCGTTTCAGTTTCCGATACACTTTGATTCCTCATCTTCACATGACAATATTCACGGAGGGAATCTCTCCAATCTGGTGGTATTCAAAATGTCGTCTTTTCCTCGTGAGATCTTCAAAATTCTTTTGGTTTCCAATGTTTTGATGTTGATATGTTTTTCCAATATGGCACGTTGTATTTCACCGAAGGGTTGGTCTTCTAATTTCAGCAAGGAATTGCCATTTTATGAACGATCTTGGTATCACTTGTTCATCCCGACATTCACGTAAAAACCGCAGGTGTTCCTTGTTGGTATGAGCTTGAGTGAGGGCGAAACGGGAAAAACGGCATATTCCAAGATGGGGAGAAAAGAACAAATTGTGAGAAAGATTTTAAGGTATATTTGTGGTATCCATTGAGTGAACAATCATTTGCTTGAAGGGCAAAAACGTGATTCATTAATCACAAAAGACATTACCACAGGTGAAAATTTTGTTTGTGTTACAATATGATAAAAAACTTTATCAGCCTACCTTAAAGTTTAAACTTGATCCTTTAATATCAAAAGAAATTTGTAAATTGTTTAAACTTTACAGGTAATAGAGATGTATGAAAATAGGATTATCATATTTGTAAACACAGTACGAGGGTAGTAATGTTAATGAGTTTCCAAACTCCGCTCCATGACACCAGTCAGGTGTGGATCTGAGGTGGGTATGGTCTGTTTATCAGCAATGTCCCCTGAGAGTCTATTGTGATTTTTAGCCAAATGAGTTTTAAAGGCACAAAACCTCGACACCGGCCTGAGTGGGGATATGGAGCCCTAACGGTTTTGTATGTTCGTTAGTACTGTTCTTGTAGATATATATTTGTGATCACACTCTGTATCAGTCCTTCGTCAATGGCTTGAAATAAAGTCGAAACCGGTCAGGACCTACAAGTTTCTTATTTTTCACCTGTGGTAATGTGTGATAAATGAATCACGTACAAAAGTGATAATAATCATCAATGGATACCACGCGCTCCTTCCGATCTTTCTGTGTTCTTTTCCCATCTTGAATATGCCGTCAGAGAATTTGCCGAAAGCTCATACCAACAAGGAACACCTGCGGTTTTTACGTGAATGTCGGGATGAACAAGTGATACCAAGATCGTTCATAACCAATTCCTTGCTGAAATTAGAAGACCAACCCTTCGGTGAAATACAACGTGCCATATTGCAGAAAAACATATCAACATCAAAACATTGGAAACCAAAAAGAATTTTGAAGATCTCACGAGAAAAAAGACGACATTTTGAAGCTTTCAATACCACCAGATTGGAGAGATTCCCTACGTGAATATTGTCATGTGAAGATGAGGAATCAAGTGTATCAGAAACTGAAACGGAAACACGATAATAAAATGAAACTGTTGATTGAAAAAGCCTTGGACCAACAACGCCAATCATGAATGTGTCGTCAACTTATCAAACAAACAGCTGATAGAAATGTAACTAGTGCCTTAGGCTACGGTTTTAAACTTTGCTTTATCTCCTGGCGGAAGGAACAGTGTGGAAATAACTAAAGGACTGTGTAATTTGGGAAAATATAGTGATTTAACGAATGAAGAAGTGAACATGATTAAGGGAGTGATTTATGGAAGTATGAAAAATCAGACACCACAAACGTCCCCAAAAAGATTTATGGTTGCTATTAATGAACTGAAAAAGATAAAATATACACATGACAAAAGCAGATAAATCAGGCGATCTTGTAATTTTAAATAAAAGTGAATATATAGAAAAAAATGCAAAATCTTTAGGTGATGATAACATATAAAGAATTAAATAAGAACCTGATAGACAATGTGAATAGTGGTTTCAATAAGAAAGTGAAAACCTGTTAAAAGGTAACGAAAGCCTTATAAAGAAGTTGTGTGTGACCTCTCCATCGCTACCATACATGTATGGTACAATAAAAACTCACAAAGCAAACTTTCCTGCCAGGCCAATTATCAGTTCAGTTGGTTCCGCATCATACAAGCTAGCGAAGTACTTAGTAGATATTCTCAACCCATTAGTAGGTACCATCTCAAATGCAAATATCAAGAATAATGTGGACCTGATAAATAAACTAAATAGTGTAGAGATTAATAGTGAATCCAGGCTTGTAAGTTTTGATGTTGTATCACTATTCACAAAGGTGCCAATAGATGATCTGATGCATGTTTTTATCTGAATTGTTAGAGAACACACAGCTGATATCCCATTTTCTAAAAGTACTTTAATTGAACTGATTAAATTATGTGTAAAAGATTGTAAATTTGAATTTAATGGTAAATTTTACTCACAAAATTTTGGTATGGCAATGGGAAACCCTCTATCCCCAGTGTTAAGTAACTTATATATGGAATTTTTTGAAAAGAAGATATTAAACAACATAATCCCATGTAATGTAACATGGTTTAGGTATGTTGACGACATAATTTGTGTATGGCCAGGGAACCAAGATGTAAAAACTTTTTGCTAAGTTAAATCAATTAGTACCATCAATTAAATTCACGATGGAAATGGAAAATGATGGGTGCTTACTGTTTCTGGATGTCCTCATACGAAGAAATAGTAGTGGGTTTAAATATAGTGTGTATAGAAAACCCACTAATATTTCTTCCTATGTGCATTTTCTATTCTGGACAAAGCAATAAGGTTAAAAAGTCAGTGTTTTCATCTATGTTTTTAAGAGCATTATGGGTATGTAGCCCTGAATATATTGATGATGAAATAGATAAGATTAGGAATGCAGGCAAAAATTGAAATATCCTGATAGTGTATTAAACAGTGCATTTGAAGGCAAAAAAGACTATGTATCAAAACCAGAAAGAACCTTACAACACAAAAAAATTTGCTTGTTCTGCCTTATAATAATAGTATGAAAGATATCCCTCATCTTCTTAAGAATTTTGGTGTTAATGTCGCATTTAAGAACAATACAACAATGAAAAATGTACTTATCAAGAACTCCCAGACAATATTAAAGGGTGTGTATATAAAATTCGTGTGTAAGTCTTGTGACAACTTTTATATTGGCCAAACCGGGAAAGCACTGGAAAAAGAATTGAACAACATAAGAAATGTGTGAGATATGCACAAGGAACAGTGGTATATTTGTACATGTTAGTGAGAACAATCATGCTATCAACTGGGAAGGGGCAAAAGGATTGTATATTCTAATAATGCACTGAAAGGAACATCATTGAATCTAGCTTCATAAAAGAAAGTTACAACCATAATATGAATATCAGTCAAGGAATGTATAAACTTGATCCTTTAATATCAAAAAGAAATTTGTAAATTGTTTAAACTTTAAGGTAGGCAGTAGAGATGTATGAAAATAGGATTATCATATTTGTAAACACAGTACGAGGGTAGTAATGTTAATGAGTTTCCAAACTCCGCCTCCATGACACCTGTCAGGTGTGGATCTGAGGTGGGGTATGGTCTGTTTATCAGCAATGTCCCCTGAGAGTCTATTGTGATTTTTAGCCAAATGAGTTTTAAAGGCCACTCCTACCTCGACACCGGCCTGAGTGGGGATATGGAGCCTCTAACGGTTGTGTATGTTCGTCAGTACTGTTCTTGTAGTATATATATTTGTGACTTCTCACACTCTGTATCAGTCCTTCGTCAATGGCTTGAAATAAAGTCGAAACCGGTCAGGACCTACACCCTGTTTCTTATTTTTCACCTGTGGTAATGTGTGATAAATGAATCACGTACAAAAGTGATAATAATCATCAATGGATACCACGCGCTCCTTCCGATCTTTCTGTGTTCTTTTCCCCATCTTGGAATATGCCGTCAGAGAATTTGCCGACGCCCTCACTCAAGCTCATACCAACAAGGAACACCTGCGGTTTTTACGTGAATGTCGGGATGAACAAGTGATACCAAGATCGTTCATAACCAATTCCTTGCTGAAATTAGAAGACCAACCCTTCGGTGAAATACAACGTGCCATATTGAAAACATATCAACATCAAAACATTGGAAACCAAAAAGAATTTTGAAGATCTCACGAGGAAAAGACGACATTTTGAAGCCTCAATACCACCAGATTGAGAGATTCCCTCCGTGAATATTGTCATGTGAAGATGAGGAATCATGTATCGGAAACTGAAACGGAAACACGATAATAAAATGAAACTGTTGATTGAAAGAAGCCTTGGACCAACAACGCCAATCATGAATGTGTCGTCAACTTATCAAACAAACAGCTGGATAGAAATGTAACTAGTGCCTTAGGCTACGGTTTAAACTTTGCTTTATCTCCTGGCGGAAGGAACAGTGTGGAAATAACTAAAGGACTGTGTAATTTGGAAAAATATAGTGATTTAACGAATGAAGAAGTGAACATGGTTAAGGGAGTGATTTATGGAAGTATGAAAAAATCAGACACCACAAACGTCCCCAAAAGATTTATGGTTGCTATTAATGAACTGAAAAAGATAAAAATATACACATGACAAAAGCAGATAAATCAGGCGCCCTTGTAATTTTAAATAAAAGTGAATATATAGAAAAATGCAAAATCTTTTAGGTGATGATAACATATATAAAGAATTAAATAAGAACCTGATAGACAATGTGAATAGTGGTTTCAATAAGAAAGTGAAAAACCTGTTAAAAGGTAACGAAAGCCTTATAAAGAAGTTGTGTGTGACCTTCCATCGCTACCATACATGTATGGTACAATAAAAACTCACAAAGCAAACTTTCCTGCCAGGCCAATTATCAGTTCAGTTGGTTCCGCATCATACAAGCTAGCGAAGTATTTAGTAGATATTCTCAACCCATTAGTAGGTACCATCTCAAATGCAAATATCAAGAATAATGTGGACCTGATAAATAAACTAAATAGTGTAGAGATTAATAGTGAATCCAGGCTTGTAAGTTTTGATGTTGTATCACTATTCACAAAGGTGCCAATAGATGATCTGATGGCGTTTTTATCTGAATTGTTAGAGAACACACAGCTGGATATCCCATTTTCTAAAAGTACTTTAATTGAACTGATTAAATTATGTGTAAAAGATTGTAAATTTGAATTTAATGGTAAATTTTACTCACAAAATTTTGGTATGGCAATGGGAAACCTCTATCCCCAGTGTTAAGTAACTTATATATGGAATTTTTTGAAAAGAAGATATTAAACAACATAATCCCACGTAATGTAACATGGTTTAGGTATGTTGACGACATAATTTGTGTATGGCCAGGGAACCAAGATGTAAAAACTTTTTTGCTAAGTTAAATCAATTAGTACCATCAATTAAATTCACGATGGAAATGGAAAATGATGGGTGCTTACTGTTTCTGGATGTCCTCATACGAAGAAATAGTAGTGGGTTTAAATATAGTGTGTATAGAAAACCCACTAATATTTCTTCCTATGTGCATTTCTATTCTGGACAAAGCAATAAGGTTAAAGTCAGTGTTTTCATCTATGTTTTTAAGAGCATTACGGGTATGTAGCCCTGAATATATTGATGATGAAATAGATAAGATTAGGAATGCAGGCAAAAATTGAAATATCCTGATAGTGTATTAAACAGTGCATTTGAAGTGGCAAAAAGACTATGTATCAAAACCAGAAAGAACCTTACAACTTGAAAAAAATTTGCTTGTTCTGCCTTATAATAATAGTATGAAAGATATCCTCATCTTCTTAAGAATTTTGGTGTTAATGTCGCATTTAAGAACAATACAACAATGAAAATGTACTTATCAAGAACTCCCAGACAATATTAAAGGGTGTGTATATAAAATTCCGTGTAAGTCTTGTGACAACTTTTATATTGGCCAAACCGGGAAAAGCACTGAAAAAGAATTGAACAACATAAGAAATGTGTGAGATATGCACAAGGGAACAGTGGTATATTTGTACATGTTAGTGAGAACAATCATGCTATCAACTGGGAAGGGCAAAAGGATTGTATATTCTAATAATGCACTGGAAAGGAACATCATTGAATCTAGCTTCATAAAAGAAAGTTACAACCATAATATGAATATCAGTCAAGGGATGTATAAACTTGATCCTTTAATATCAAAAAGAAATTTGTAAATTGTTTAAACTTTAAGGTAGGCAGTAGAGATGTATGAAAATAGGATTATCATATTTGTAAACACAGTACGAGGGTAGTAATGTTAATGAGTTTCCAAACTCCGCTCCATGACACCTGTCAGGTGTGGATCTGAGGTGGGGTATGGTCTGTTTATCAGCAATGTCCCCTGAGAGTCTATTGTGATTTTTAGCCAAATGAGTTTTTTAAAGGCCACCCTACCTCGACACCGGCCTGAGTGGGGATATGGAGCCTCTAACGGTTTTTGTATGTTCGTCAGTACTGTTCTTGTAGTATATATATTTGTGACTTCTCACACTCTGTATCAGTCCTTCGTCAATGGCTTGGAAATAAAGTCGAAACTGGTCAGACCCTACACCCTTTTCTTATTTTTCACCTGTGGTAATGTGTGATATATATATATATATATATATATATATATATATATATATATATATATATATATGCAGGTGAAAAATATGTTTATATATATCGGAAAATGAAAGAAAAGTTAATTCAAAGCAGAAAATGTTTCACAAAGAAATGCATTTTAAGGCTTTGTTTTTGTGATGAGGGAATTGCACAAAAATAACTGGGTTCATCGTAGAACACTACTAAGTAGCCTGGGGTATGGAAGGAGGGCACGGCATTAAGTGATTGAGGCACTGGAACGCTTGTCTTTTCAAACTAATGTATATAATTTTAATGAACAACTTTACTGGTTTTACGTATCGAGAGTAATCATAAATGTGAAGTAGCTTCATGTTAACATTTATTTGTGATTGTTGAGTTTCTAGCGCACGCCTTTGCTTGACAGCTTGGTCACTGGAACTTAATCTGTGAGTGTGATCAGGCCAGCGCTTATGAGCTGGTGTCTGATAAATACTTTGATGGAGGGAGTAGATTTTTATAAGAAATTTCAAATCTTTGATGAGTGACGACCGAATGAAAGATCATCGTAATTTCTGATGGATGGGAGATTGCAGTTATCTTGTTTTTCATCTTTTTTTTCGGTGTCCAATGAATGCCAGTGATAGGGAGAAAGAGGCAGATGAAAACATTTTGGAGCAATATTAAAGGGGTCGCCGACTATGAGTCAAAAAGCATTATTCTGTGCTCTCGATGGTCAACAGTGCTCTTCTGGCTGTTCAATAAAATCGAGCTCGCGAGCTTTTGACTTGACTACCGAATTTAAAATACCCTTCTGATTTTTGAGTTATTAGTGGTAGTGCAACACTGATGCAAACAAATTATAGAAAAGCAACTTAACAGTTCAGCAAAAATTCTAAAACTGAATTTGAGAAAAATTAGCTGAAAAGTAGATTTCTAATGTCCAAGATGTGAAATAATTGGCTTGTGTATCAGCATTCAAGAAAATAATGACTACATGAATTTTATTTGTGCGTTTTTTCTTTTAGTTTACAAGTATATCATAGCATGATTAACGTTTGAGGAATATACATTTGATAATAAAAAAATGTATGTTTTAGCTTGTTATTGAACAATGAAACTTATTTAGTTAAAAGAATTTAGATATCAATATAATCTGACTCCCAGGTAAACAGATTACTGAAGAATCACTGTGTATTTAAAGAAACTATAACAATCTATGACAGTTATAAAAAAAAAATATTGAAACTGGCACATAAGTAAATAAACAAAATGATAAACCGAATAACTGAAGGGTCTGTATTTTTGAAAATTTATCAGTCTACTGAGGATGTCTGCAAATACATCAATATCGATAGTGCTTACATAGTCCCAAACTATAAAATACTGAAAGGGGAAGAGGGGAAGGTTATCCATGAAACAGATTCTGGTGGAAGAGCAAATTTTACGAGGCAGAACCCTTTTAAAGAGCATACGAAATCTGATTGGAAGTATTTTATTCACAGTAGTTAATCACTCCATTGAATTCAGTCCGACCCCAACCCAGCAGATATTTTGACTAATGAGACTTCCCAACAACATAAATCGCCTCTAACAAGATGGGTAAAATAAACGATTAATTTTAAAATTGATAAACAAACAAAGCTTTATCATGCATCATCTCATGCTATGATTACTATAAATCTGTTACTTTCTGGTCTATGTTATGAGGGGCTGAAAGCGTAGCCAAAGAAGGCGTTAAGATCTTAAAAATTTGAGGACATTGATGGAAAAACAAACACATGCACATTATATTTAGATGCCTTACCATACAAAGCATTTAAACATTTAAAAAATTGTATGGACAATAAGATAACATGAACGGAAAATAACCCTGCAAGCAACTTACCCAAAAAAGAACTGCTTGTAGTGGTTACCTAATTCAGTACTTAGGTTTAATATGCTAGGAGCCAAGGATTAAAACCATTAAATTAAGACGCCTAAAAAATGAAAAATCACATGTTTGTTTATGGCCTTATATCTAAGCGAAAGAGAAAGGTCTTCACAGTTGTTAATGAAGAAACTGATTTAAAGGATACTGAAAAATGCTCAAGATTCAGAATAAATCAGAGGGATGAAACAGTTTATCACAACATTGTTATCACAGAGATAAATGAAAGTTTTAATCAGTCACCCATTTTTTCAAAACGTTTAATGGTTATATATAGATATTTATAGACTTAAGCAGTTGGTCATGCAGAGATAGTGAAACGAAAATCACAGACTTTTTTTACTCAAACAATTGAGACGTAAAAAAAGAGCACATATGAAGATCTACTTACTTGAACTCTAATTTTAACAAGAAATGGCCAGACAGAGGATAAGAGAATTTCAGCGCCAGTTCGGTTCCAAGTAAGAGATTTGTGATAAAATCTTTAGTTGATGATTTTAATTGAGAAAATCATGGTTCAAGATTTACTGACAGCAGAACATTATAATTATAATCTTTTTGCCAGTTACGTAATTTGTATAAGTGCGGTCAGGATAAATTTTCAGACAATTTCTCGTTTTAAATAACTGATCGACAAAATGTATGATTTAAGAATGTTGATCATTGACCATCTCGTCTGGTTTTTTGAGACTGAGGATTGGGATTGATAAACCTCCTTCTTCAAGAGTGACAATGATTGACATTTTTGTATTTAAATTATTAGTTAATGTTAGCGTTTTACATGTACATCTAAAACATGGTGTTATTAAAACACAATGATTATAATAATATATAATATTATTGAGTTTCAAAGGTATTCCTTCACAGAATCTTCAATTAAATGAATTATTTTGATTGATGTTACCTAATGTAAATAATTGATTTACACCTATGCCTTTCCATTATTGATTAAACCTTTATTTGCAGCGATATGTTGGCAACACTCTTTTACAACGTTTCTGATATAAAATCATATTTACAAAAAAAAAACAGTAAAATGTAGAAAACAGAGAACCCCATGACTTTTTGTGTCCGCATAATAAAGATATATTCACATAAAAATTTAATGTTATTTAAAAGCGACAGGATCGTCAGCTGGCTTGAAATTACTTAGCCAAAGAAAAAAATAAAAACTCATCTGAAGGACTTCCAAAGATTTATTGAAATTGTATTCCAGGTGATAAAAAATAAAAACTCATCTGAAGGACTTCCAAAGATTTATTGAAATTGTATTCCAGGTGATAGCCGGAACTAATGCCAGTAGTGTTGTTTTCCATTTTCGATTGTTTCACGGTTAGATTTGAAAAAGGGATTTAGCTCCAGGAAAAAAATGTTGACCATGATTCCTCTCAAAGATTATTGATAAATACTCAGAAGAGACAATTTGCCTCGAAAAAATTATCTAGAAGGTCTGGAGCATAAAATGAGTATTATCCAGTAATTTTGAAGTTCAGCTGCATATTTCTGACTTCATTATTGAAGAAAAAGGTGAACGCCATCAGATTTAAAACCTTTCCTAATAATATATCACGCTTCTGTTAATAATAAACTGCAATGTGTCTTATAAATTGTTACTGTAGTTGTATTTCTTTTTACTTATTTACATTTTCATGTTACGGTTATATTCATGATTCTTTTTGATCATGCATTTCCATTTGAGACTAACAAATAAATTTAAACTGTAATAATTTTTATAACTATTTGACGTATAATTTTACTTCTTCCTGTTATTTTGTGAAAATGAGTTTTTGAGAAGTCTTGTACAATATTTTTATAGCTCTGATTACCTCTTATAAGTTCTGTACACGCATTCTTATCTTATTTTTCATTTTGAATGTCGCTTTTACATCATTACATATTACCTCATTACATGGTCTTATATTCAATTTTGTCCTTTGGAGGCATTATTTCATTTGAATGGGGATCAAAGATTTCCAAACCCTTCTGTTCATTTTCATTACCAAAAGAAGATGTGGTCAACCATTACAATTTTGTTGGTTTGTTTATTAATTTGTCTGTGTCTATGTAAATGTTTGTAGGATTAGGCAAAAAGTTGTGTGTGGGATTTCCACATTTTTTCCTTAGTGGTGAGACTTGTCATGGATAACAGAAGACTGGATTTTTGAAGAGATTCCATCTTTAAACTTGGCTTAGGAGAGTTGATTTCTTGGGGTGAGGCTTTAGTGGAAGGTTTTGTCATAACTGCACAAATTATGTCATTAGTATTTAATTCTTTGTATTAAACTATTTTAGTAACATTTATGGTGGAAAAACAACTGAGTCCTATTTAGCAAACTGGCAATTAGCCTGAAAAGATTTTATAGCCCAAACCCAAATAAGAACAAAAAAAGATAGAAGGTAAAAAAATAGTGGAAATTAATGTACGTTCCTAGCCTTTCCAGAAAAAACAATCAGCCGCATTCACTAAAATTTTGTTGGAATCCTTGCATTACGGATATTTAGTGGTTTTCAACCTTATCTTAACCTAAGAGAGTGAGTTAATAATGATATGAAAATTAACGATCAATTATTTATTATTCTATTTTTTATGCAAAAAGAAACAGATGGGCAGAAAATGTTTTAGTGCTTGTCAACGTCCTCTCCTTATTACATTAATTTGTTAATCAGAATTAAAGAATGTCTCATTTATAGGTTAAAATAGTTCAAAGTGGGTAAACAACAGCACAGTTTGTTTCATTTCATCATGTTCATCTGTGCATTCTCAGATTTACATTTACAAAAAGCCAAATTTTTTATATTAAGTATTTCTTCTTTTCAGACAAAATTAGTTCAAACAATTGTACATTTGAACTTCAGAAAAGTGAAGCCTGATCCGTCAGTCAAGTTCCTGGAAGAATCAAACATCAAAACCTTGAAAGAAACAGTTTGAAGAAAATTTTTCTCATTTAGTGATTTTTTTTGTCTTGTGCCTGAGTTCTAGAACAGGTTCAGGAATGTTAGCAAGAAATCTCAAATTTAATTTTTTGAAGGCATATGGAAAACGGGGAGCCAGAAATTCAGTGGCATTTTATATCAAAAGCATGGCATAACCAACATTTTTCAAAGATGCTCAATTAGGGCAAAAATTATCATTATTTTTTTACCTAAATGGAATTCCTGGATTGAACACACGTTTCGCCATTTTGCTTTCAACGAAAATCCACCACAGAACACCAACGCAAATTTTTTACTGAGATGTTTACAGATGCCCAAAATAACCTCACAATTTCCTTAAAGATTTTGCAGCACACCAAATTTTGACTTCAGCGGTGATGACAAGTTCCAAAATTTTCCTCCAGCTCTATTATAACATGTAAGATAGTATTTTGAACTTTTTCTCATTTTCATTCCATTTAAATCAATGATCATGTGGATAATTTTTAGAATTGTTGTTGCATTTGTTTTGTAGTCCAATTCTGTGGGACTGTAGATTCAAGGCATTTTCAGTGAAAAACAGGCATTAAAGAGACCTGGCCTGCAGAAACGATTCTGGCATTAAAAGATTAATTTGAATTTTTGTTATGGTTTTGAATATTTGACGTTAATCTCACTACTAAATTTAGCAGGCTAATCAATAATTAATTAATTTAAACAAATGAGACATTTTATTTGGTTTCAAACTCTTAGTCAGTATAAGAAATGGAAGAATATGAATCTGTAATATGTCAGTAATAACTTACCTGGGGTTATTGATGATGTTTTATAAATGGCTATTTTCTTGATAGCCTTTTGTCAGTGAGAGAATGTACTTTTATTGAGCTATTATAGCATAGAAGAATTTGCTAAACCCATTACCATTAACCCTGCAATCAAAACCACATTCATCCTTGACAACAACAATGTGGTTTCATGTATGACTGTAAAATGACCTATTCAACTCTGGTTGCATCACTAACAACATTGGAGACTTAAGTAAAATGAGCCAAGAGGAATTGTTAAAAAAGACTGAGACTCACTTGCAAATTCTTCAAACTGATAATACAGGCCACATTTCAGATTCTAATGGTCAATCAGTTATGACGAATATAAAATCCGGTTAGCACATCTGTCGATGCTTTGGCCGGGCCTTTTGTAACAAGTCGTGGAACCCTTCAGTCAACTGGAAAGAGTTGTGAAGGAAAACCTTAACAATCACCAGGTCAAATGAAACATCAAATTGCTCTGCATTTGAATGGCTACTTGTACCATCTCTAGAACGTTGACTTGCTGCAAGGGTAAAAGACTATAGTGTTGAAACACTGAGGTAAAACGTTCAACGGATTGTCTTTTTTGTATTCCTGCCCTTTATCAAGCGAAACTAACAAATGAGCCATAACGACCTTCGAATTATCAAACATTTTGATACACGTAATTAATTTGTAAAGTTTTATATCTCAAATATTAAGAAAATGGAGGTGTTGAGCAATCAACTAAAGTCTAATCTCAACTGCTATCCTGAAGATTTATTAAATACAAAATAATGATTATACAAGTGGAGGCTGGTCCAGTCTGATTATTTATTGAGTATGTGTATACAAGATGTATGGTGACCTTAGGTCAGACCAGTGGTTCTAAAACCTGTGGACTTTCATACAGAACATAGTGATAAACAATGTAGAACAAATAACTATGCTGGAGGCGACATAATAAATGATTGACTGAAAAGACAACATGGGAATGTTTATAATTGTAATGATAAAAATTCATCCATGTCCTCAAGCATGCTACAAAAGGGAAGAGATGTTCTCCACACATAAATTTTCAGCTGGCAACGAACCACAATTAAATACTCCCTAAAAGACAGAAAAGTCTGATGAGAGCAGTATCTTCTGAAAATTGCTCTGAATATGGCTTTCTTGAATGTCCAACTGGAGAGGGGTGTTAGAAGGACACAATATCTTCTAAGTGGTTTGTTTTGGTGCGGAATGCCTTCTTGTTTCTCTCAAGTACGAGGAAAGGCCCCTGTAGGGCCTGGTTAAGGGTTGGGCGACGACATCGTTCCTGATGAAAACGTGGGTGGCGGAGGATAGGGAGGGGGGCATGAAGCGGGAGGTCCTGTCGGGTAAAATATGTCCGTTGGCAAAGGCGAACTTTCCAACCCTGTCTTGGTACCTCTGCATTATATGTCGTCCTGGTCTCTATGATGAGTTCCCCTGGGACTACGAGGTGTTTCCTGAAGAACCTTTCTGCTGAGGAGGGTTGCCGTTGGCTCTGGGCCGGTCCTCAGCCGAGGAGGACCCAGGGCAGCTGGTACTTCAGTTCTCGGCGGTGCAGTGAGCCATGAGGGACGTCTTCGGGGACCTGTGGAACCTTTCCACCATTCCATTGGCTGCAGGGTTGTAGACGGTGGTGCTGTGGTGAGTGGTCCCTAGCAGGCATGCCAGGGCGTTCCACAGCTCGGACAGGAAGGTGGGGCCCTGTCCATAGTTATATGGTCCGGGATACCGAACTGGCTGATCCAGCTGGAGAGGAGGGCCTCTGCACATGCACTGGAGGTGGCTTCTTCCATGGGCGTAGCTTCGGGCCACCTGGTGGAGCGGTCGACGACTGTCAGAAGGGATCTTGCTCCTCCTGATGGGGAAGAGGACCCACTACGTCAACGTGGATGTGCCCGAACGCGTCTCCCCGCCTGGAGAAAGTCGCCCACCCTGATTCGGTGTGCCACCCTACTTTGCTCGCCTGGCACTGTATGCACTGCCTTGCCCAGGCCGTTGCGTCCTTCTGTATGCTGTGCCAGATGAACTTCTCCACCAGTGGCCTGGCCGTCGTTCTGCCGGAGGGTGGGACAGTCCGTGGATGACGTCGAAGACCAGCCGATGATGGGAGGCGGGCACCAGTGGGCAGGGATGGCCAGTGCTTACGTCGCTCAGCAGTGTTGGCCCTCCAGGACTGAGGGCACGTCCTTCCACTTCACAACGTGATGGCGGTGCAGTAAGCTGGAATCTCTGGGTCGGGCGGCTTGTTCCCGGCGAGGTCCTCGTGGTCGATCCCGAGCTGCACTGCGTCGATTTCAATCCTCGAGAGGCGTCGGCTACTGGGTTCTTCTTGCAGGGAGGTACTTGATGGTGCAGGTGAACTCTGCGATGGCCACGAGGTGCCGCTGCTGCCTGGAGGACCATGCATCCCCAGCTTTGTGAAGGCGTGGACCAGCGGCTGGTGGTCCGTCCAAACTGTGAAGGGCGTACCCTCCAGGAGGAATTTGAAGTGGCGTACTGCCTGGTACACCACGAAGAGTTCCCTGTCGAAAGTGCTGTAGCGGGACTTGGTGGGGCTGAGCTTCCTGCTGAAGAAGGCGATGGGCTGAGGGCTCCGATGACGACCTGTTCCAGGATGGCCCCACAGGCAACGTTGCTGGCGTCTGTTGTTAGCTGGAGGGGGCACTGGGGTCTTGGTGGGCCAAAGCTGTTGCCTTGGCGAGGGGCGGCCGTCAGGGAGAAGGCCCGCTGCTGGTCGGGGCCCCACACTAAGGTCTTCGGATGGCCCTTGAGGATCTCTGTCAGGGGGCCATGGTGTGCACGACCCCCGGATGAACCTTCTGTAGTAGTTGACCATCCCGAGGAATTTTGTACGGCTTTGACGGAGGTAGGGGTGGGGAACCTGACAATGGCCTTGACTTTCGATGCAACTGGGCGGACGCCCCAGGGATATCTCTTGGCCCAGGAATTCCACCATACCCGACACCGAAGGTGCATTTGTCGAACCTGATGATGAGGCCATTCTCCTACAGGCGCTGCAGGAACTTCCTGATGTGCCGAAGGTGTTCCTTGTGGGACATGGAAAAATTAGGATATCATCGATGTAGCAGACGCAGAAGTTCAGATCCCCAGGATGCTGTCCATCAGTCTCTGAAAGGTCGCCCTGTGTTCCTCAGGCCAAAGGTGGAGAAGGTGAAGGCATAGGACCCGAAGGGCGTGATGATGGCGGTTTTGGGGATGTCTTCTGGAGCTACTGGTACCTGGAAATATGATTTTAAGAGATCCAGTTTTGACAATATTTTGGCCCCGTGGAAGGAGGCCGTCAGGTCTTGCATGTTTGGTAGAGGGTAGTGGTCGGGCTCTGTAGCAGGTTGAGCTGCCTGTAGTCGCCACAGGGTCTCCAGGAGCCATCCGTTTCTGCACCATGTGAAGGGGGCGGCCCATGGACTGGGGGCCTTCCTGCATATGCCCATACACTCCATCTTGGCAACGGCCTTCTTGACCTCCTGAAAGCGCTGTGGGGAAGCCTCCGAACTTTTGCGTGCGTCCGGGGCCCCGTCTTGATGTGATGATATTTCCCATGCTTGGCATGGGCCCGGGCACCTGACGGCTCGGATTTGAATACCTCCGGGAATTCCTTCAGGAGGAGGCGTACTGGTGGGGAGCGATGGAACAGATTGTGGGCGCCCTGGGGCCTGGCGAGGGGGCAGGGACTGGCAGAACTCAGTGTCCAGCAAGGTGCTTGCGGCCAACATCGACTGCCAGTCCGAAGTGTGCGAGGAAGTCCGACGCAGGGAGCGGTCCTAACGTCCGCAATGATGAAGTTCCACTTGTATCCTCTGACCCAGGATGGAGACCGACAGGAGCCTGGTGCCATAGGAGAGGAGGAGGGGACCCGTTGGCGGCTGTCAGGGAGGCAGCTGGGTCCGGCGAGTGCATGCGGTCCTCTCTGGAAGGCGGGAAAACTGACCACATGGCCCCAGTGTCGATCAGCATCATCCTGCCGGAGAAAGTGTTTTGGACGTAGAACCTACTGGGTGGGGCCCTGGGTATTTTTGGATGCTGCTGCCATGGCGGCCTGAGGGTGGCTGCCGCCTCCCAGCGTTTTTTGATGGGAAAAAGGCAGGGAGCTTCGCAATTCCGGGCAGCTTACCAAACCTCTGGTGGTAGTAGCAAAGCCCCAGCCTTCCCTTCTGGTGGTGGGGTGGGCGCCTCATGTCGACAATGTTGATGCACTCTGTGGTGGAGTCTCCGGCTGGAGGCAGTTGATGGGGTGTGCAGGCGCGACGCCCGCTTGGCCGCCCTCGTGGAGTCCGTCAGCTGCTGCGCCACCCTTATCAGGTCCTCGACCGGCAGGGTGTATGGCTCAGTGATCTGCCCACGGACCTCTGGGAGCAGCTGCTGCAGGAGGATCTCTCTAGACAGACTAATCTCTTTGTGCCTGCTGCTGCTGTCAGTCTCAGGGAGGAGGAGGAGGAGGTCCTGGAGGGCATGCCATGTTTCCAAGAGGTTTGTCTTGCCGGGGGTTGATGGCGAGGTCTCTAGAGGGGGTTGCACGAGGGGGAGACATCTGCCTCTGAGAAGTTCGCAGTAATTTGTATGTGGTTGGGAATGTCTGCGTCCATGCTCATTCCAGTTCTCACTTGGAGTGTGAGGGAACACTTGCATCAATACACGCTGAGAGATGCCGTATGAGTCCGCTAATGACGCCTGAGATTTGTTGACGAGGTCGTTAATGCCGAACACTTTGTTAGAGCGCCATAGTTAGTCCGTTAGGGGCGTGGGTTGGTTCATCGGCCAAGACTAAGTCGCCGTTTGGGTCCGGTTAATGGCTCCGGGAACCACTCCGGGGTCACCACTGTGAGAGGTGCTAAAGAAAGAGCAGGAAGACAAGCACTGCTGGTTTATTGAAGAAGCGACCCACTTATAAAGCGGTTCAATGCGGACATCTGCGTATATGCAGAGACGCGAGTAGTACAAAAATTTACAAGTAACCCGAGGTCAAACTGTTTCTCTACACAAAACAGGACAGGTACATATAGAAAACATGATGATTAACAATAGCTGGTTGGACACAAAAATATACTGACACACACTTGGTACAACGGTAAATGAACAGGTAATAAATATACAAATCACAATAATGATAATAAGATTGTGTGTGTGACCTCAGGTCGGGTATGAAGGCACCGCAGAAAACGGATGTTCATCATAGAGTACCGTGAGCGGAACTTTACAAAGTTACTACCATTCCATTATGAGAATCATTAGTAAATTATTTACGATATTCAATTAGTTTGGTTAGCTAAATTTTACAAAATAGTAAAACTATATTTACTGGATATTGAATGCAATGCCGTTAGAAGGGATTATTTTTATGGACATTCTGTAGTTTCAAAACCTTGACAATTAAGTGTTTTACCCTATTGGTATATTGTACTGTATCATTTCTGTACTGAAATTATTGTATTTTTTAAGCATCATACTGAAAGGGTAATGAAACTAGCCAGTACTGTAATAGAAAGATGCCCTCTTTATTGTCAGGTAACAGATACTAAATTTTCTGCAAGTTAGAATTTAACATAATTTACTAGGTCGCCCAGAATTGTTTGGTTTCACTGACAAAGTATGTCATAAATGTGTGGAGAGAAAACAAATTTACACTTCATAAATATCTCTATAAGTATAGCATTTACAGGCATAAGTGAATGACAGGAAAGCCTGCCTGAAAAGTAATACTAAAACATCCTGCATTTTAATTTTTATTTAGGTTGCAAACAGAATGATTTCAGTGCAAAGACATGGCCTGCATTCCAAAAATCCCAGCGCTGTGATGGCAAAGCACAGTGCAGAGATAAGTCGGATGAGTACTATTGCAGTGAGTATTGGTGTCTCGACTATATGTTTGTAGAAACATGACAATATACATATTACCCTATATTATAGGTTGCAGTTACAGATTACAGCAATTCCACATACACTAACTTAACCTAACCTGTACATTGTACCTAGGATTCAGTTTTAGGTTTATCTAAACATGTATCTTATCTAAAATGGTAGCATTAGAAGAAATAATCATAATATGGTAGTTGATAGGTATAAAAAGTCTACTACAGTTGGTATCAATTAAGATACTTCATTAAATTTTCTGTGTTCTTTTGCAGATCCTAACCCTGCAACAGGGGCCTTTGTCGCTGGTGCCACTGGGCGTTTGCTTCTCACACCATTGCGCTTTTGGATATTACTGCTGGTGGTGTTCTTGGTTATGCTGTCCAATACAGAGTAACCCCAAAATGCAGAGTACTTTTTTTTTTTGTATACTAACTTTTTAATTTTTTTTTAATTAGCATTCTCAAATTGACTGTGATCACTCTTGAAAATTCATGCAGAAACTCAAAAATGTTAGTATAAACCACAGATTCATATACATAGTGCATGTTTGGTTTTCTTTTAACATAGGATGCAGGACACTTGTTTTGTAAGTTTGACACTTGAGGTAATACTATTTGTATTTGTGAAATATATGCAGTTTCTCATTTAATTTAGAATTAGATTGACAAACTGAACCACTGTCTAATTAGCAGTGCTTGTTATATAATATATATACTGTCTTCTACATTCTGTTGTGAGGTAATTAATAATACAATATTATTCACTCTTTTATTTTATCTTTTATTTTGACACCTATAACTGGTAGCCTCTATCAGAAAACATGTCTAGCTCATCCATTCAGTTGAATTTGAAATGAAATTCTCAAAATTTTTCAGCATTTTTCAGCATCCAATGTGATGAATGTAATTCTCTTTAGACTACAGTCCGATGCATCCATAATTCTGTTGTCCCCATGGTGAGATGGTGCTAATTGCTTACCTGTTGACTATGATATCAATTGACATCTGGATTACTAGGTTGAAAGATTTTCTCAAGTTTTTGCTAAACCCTTGATCATTGATACTGTAATTTCAATATCTTGGACTGGTCCACTGGTATTCAGCCTGTTAACCTTCTATTGGAATATGATGAGCAGTTTGTGGCTGTTACCAGACCCTTAGAACTGGATTGTGCATCTTTCTTCACACAGCCTCCTTGGAGGGAGGATGAAGGTAAAGGATCAAGATAAACTGGTGTTTTTATACTTGACTCCAAGGTGGAGAACAGTTCAGAACGAGCTAATTGCTTACCTGTTCAGTAACTTTCGACCTTCATTCACTACTGATATCAATTGACATCTGGATTCACAGTAGGTTGAAAGATTTTTCTCAAGTTTTGCTAAACCCTTGATCATTGATACTGTAATTTCAATATCTTGGTCAACACTGGTCCACGGCTATTCAGCCTGTTAACCTTCTATTGGAATATGATGAGCAGTTTATTGGCTGTTACCAGACAACCTTAGAACTAGGATTGTGCATCTTTCTTCACACAGCCTCCTTGGACGAGGATGTGAGAGAGGTATGTTTAGGTTTTGTCAAGATCAAGATAAACTGGTGTTTTTTATACTTGACGAAGGTGGAGAACAGTTGCCATTTCAAAAAAAGTCCCACAACCTGTCTTCCTTCTGTTTTTCTTAAGAATGGTTTCCAAATATTTGAAGGTGACAGGAAGTACTGTTCTCCTTTTCTTCCATTAACTTCCTGTAACTTCCTGTAGGATCAGTTTTCTGATAGTATGAAACCAAGCAAAACAAAAATACCAGGAAATACACATTGCCAAAGACTTTATGGTCAAACAGTGTTTACCAAGCTCAAACATTTATTCTTCTGCAGCAACACGTCCTATTCTCATGCTGTATCTACCAGATACCCATGGATTAATGCTGTGTCTACGGGTACCCATGGATTAAATCAAATTCAATGGCAGATATATTTAGCTATATAGTCCCTGTATCCTTGTCCAGTACAAGAGCAGCCCTCAACTTGCCTTGGTTTTGAATAAAAGCCCTGCTGTAAGTATAGCTTATCTCTGTTTTATAAAAACAGAATTGTGGTTATATGATTGACTGTGTAACCTGATTCAGCTGTGATAGAGCAGCAAGCTTGGGAGAAATGTACTTCTTGCAAAATGTACTAGGTTTGTATTGATCAAATAATAACTTTACACATTACTTTCACCAAAGGAAAAATTCAGCTGTGATAGAGCAGCAAGTTTGGGAGAAAGGTACTTCTTGTAAAATGTACTAAGTGTGTATTGATAAAATAATTAGTTTGGTGACAGTAATAAGTGTGTATTGATAAAATAATTAGTTTGGTGACAGTAATAAGTCTGTAAATGAGAATTATTAATTCAAGTGAGAATTATTATAACTATACTGTAACCTATTATTTTTACATAGGCTGAATAACAACTTTGAAGGTGGAGCAAGCTGCTGATGCTCTGATGAGGTGAGGAGAGGACATGAAGAGACAAGTGAGCTCTGGGGTAGGAATATGTCTAAACGAACAAACAAACAAAGGTCCCATAAGAGGACACTGGATCAACATGTTGACTGGAGTACTTTAAGAAGTGGACAAAAGAATAGGCTTCCAGCAACATGCACGTTAAGTGTGCAGGGTAACAGCAGCAGTAAGTAAAAAGTGTAGCCATTTAACAGACCACTACACCAAGGGAAAGTGATGAAAAAAATAGGCAAAGAATTGCATTACAGTTACCCAGAATTTTAAGGAACAGGAGCAACAGAAGATAGACTCAAGCACTATTTGAGCACGAGACTATAAAAAGACTAAAAAGAGCCAGAGTGAATGAAGGAGGAAAAGGGAAAATACACATATACCAAGGAAGTTTAGGCTGTGCAATGGAGATGTAACTGCCGAGATTATCTAATTTGCAGAGAAGCAAAAGCAGAACAATAGCCCAAGCAAGATGGTTAATCACTTGTCCAATGAGTACAGCGACCAAAAGCGACAGTATCAAAATGCATTCAAGTGCCTTTGTAGAATCTTATGAGTGCAGGACTGGACTTCAGTAGTGAGCACAAATGACTACACAAACAGCAGATGAGTCCAACAACAACCATCAGACACCTACATGAGAGTGTATTGCAACATGACAACTAATGGTAAAGCCCCAAAAGCCTACTGAAAATGTAGCTCACTTGAGAACAAATCACATCTTCAACAGCATGGGAAACATCAGAACTGTAATAATAGGCAACAGCAACTCAGCAAAAGGAGGGAAGAGAGATCCATCACTGGTTGCTATATTGTCTACCAAACAAAGAAATGGCAATTAGGAAGAAACTAGTAACACCTGAGCTAATGAAACTATGAAATTGGCAGGACTTTGGAGGATAATGATGAAAACCAGGGACAAGGTCAAGTTTTGGGAGCAAGGTCAGGTTTTGAGCAGGTAACAGAAATACATAGGTGCAAGTACCTTCACAAAATTTGACATAAAAATAGAACGAGTGAATGTGATGTCATGTAGGGGCAAAACAGTTTTTGAACCATGGCAGCAACCCACTATTGTGCCCATAAACACATACGATAACCTCCTCTCAAAGGCTGAAGAGATTTTGAACTTAACAAGAATGCCCAAGGATGTAGCAAGGGTGTCCAAGGATGTGACACAAGATCATAAGCAGCCAAGACATGAGCATGGTGCTAACCATCAGGCACTTGGCAACAAGCAATGGAGCAAAAGAGCGATTTTGCCGATGCAAAGTAAGAAGAACCTTTGTATACATCATATAACAAAGGAGTCCTTTATATACCATTAGCAGAAAAACCAGTGGAAAGAAACTGTAAAATGACCAACCAAACCAGAGCTACAATGTAAAAACAGCACCAGTTAACATCAACATTTTATGCAACACAAAATGAAGAAGAGTATATGCAACACAGAATGAAGAAATGATGGGGAGTCACAGGAGTCAGAATAATAGTCAGTACAGAAGCCAGAAGATGACTGATTCCATAGGTTACTAAACTAGAAGTGGTGGTGGAGAGACTAAACAACCACTGGAGGCACCGGATTGAGGAGCCATAGCCAAACGAGCAGCAGATGCCCGAAATTATGAAAGGCAGAAGAACAGTCTTCACTTGAAAATCCGAGACCTAAAGATTTGTTTGAATTACAGAGCAATTACAGAGCAATTGCTCTAGGCGGGTTACTAAGTCTAAGAGAACTGTTGGTGTTGAGAGAGTTGCTGAACCCAAACAGCAGCATACCTAGTAGGACAACAGTAATCAACAAAGAAGGTCAATGAAGCCAGAAAAACATCCTTAGTCAGCAGTGTGGCTAAAGTCAAATGAGCAACCCTAACCAGCAGAACTGCAGAAGCTAAAAGTGCTGCTGGAACCAAGACAGCTGTTGCAGGAATAGAGTAGTTTTATGAGCACCCATAGCTGGTAGAATGGTAGTAGGAACAAAGAGTTGCTGAATCCAAGAGAGCCCATGCAGCCAGAACTGCAGCAGAATAAGCAGCCATAGCCAGTGGAACAGCAGGAGTGAAAAGAGCCAGAAGAGTTTACAAAAATGAGCAGGCATAGCCAGTAAAATGCAAGAGAACTGCAGGAAGCTAGACAAGAGAACTGCAGAAGGCCAGACTACTACTGAAACCAAAAAAAAACTGAGATAGCCAGAACATCATCCACTGAACAGTCACAATCACCAGCACAATAAAAGCTTCTTATACTGGTCAAGATGACTGATGCAGCCTGAATAGTAGCTGAATGAGCAGCCATATAGCCAAAAAAAAATATATATATATATATATATATATATATATATATATATATATATATATATATATATATATATATATATATATATATATATATATATATATACACTCCTTTAAATTTGCCGTGTTTACGTAATATTTCCCTCAGTAACAAGAGCCCTAAGCTCATATGAAATTCTCCTTTGTTTTCTCTTTTACGTTTTCCCATACCCACGAAGTCAGAACCACAAGGCTAAATTAACTTAAATTGCTGCTACCTGTCTCACAGAAAGCATATTTCAAACTAAAACCATGGAAAAACGTAAATATATATATATATATATATATATATATATATATATATATATATATATATATATATATATATATATATATATATATATATATATATATATATATATATATATATAGAATCTACTAATCACTTTACCAGACACCTATGTAATTCTAATAGCCACAATGCCCTCTGTAT
>NC_089753.1:66027382-66069882 GCF_040412425.1 Macrobrachium rosenbergii
TGTTGGTTACGGGCAGAGATCTGAAAATAGCTTTAAATGAAATATATTAGAAATGTTGAGTCACATGGAAACAATATAAGCAAAGCCTTTTTGTGATGTAAGGCTCTACGTAAGATCCTGTTGATGAAAAAGAGTACCTGTCTCAGGTGCTCTACAAGGTAATGAAATTGTTGATGCAAAAATAAATGTTAGTCCCATTATACCTTTTTTTAAACATATGTAAATTTAACATCAATTTTATCAAGTTCCTTTCCCCGTTTTTGCCAGCAAATGTTAAGGCTGATTATAAACCTAATTGTTCATAAGGATATATGCGAAACACGCAAATAACTGTGTTAGCAAAAGTCTAACCTGAATAACTAATACCCTTTTACCACTGGCTTTTGTTTTTATCTTACAGTCTGGGTAGGTGAAAATAACACAAAATTATGTTGAATTTTCTTGTTTAATGTGCGCAGTTACTGAATAACAGAATATTACCTGGTTTTTAGTCGATGAAATTTTGGTTTCAAAGAATATTGAAGGCTTTTCGTAATTTAGTTAAACACAATTGAAAAGAATTCAGTATTCGTTAAACATATGAGTAAAAGCCTCAACATCTTATATTAATGTTCCACCTGTATAACAGGTTGGGGGCATTCGTTAAAGAGCTATTATACCTATGTCAGAAATAGCTGATATTCAACAAAAGGGCGAGGAAAATGGTTTGAATATAATTAAATTTCTTTTTATTTTGTCGCTCAAATATATATTCAGATTAAAAGATATTGAAATTCGTAAAATTATGTAATTAATTTACTCTATAAACATGTTATTAAAATTACTCTGGTACTTGCTAAATCATTTTTCCTCCGAATGGCTCCTTAAAATAAGTGTATTAAAACTGGGTTCCAGCCAAGACACAAGAGCCCTCCCAGCAATTCTTTCGCATATTTTTCTCCTGAAGACAAATTGCTTGTCAGCAACAGAAGTCCAGACAGGGTCTTTAAATTACCTCCAGTCGGGCAGTGATTAACATTAGACAGATAAGTGAATTATCTGTCAAAAATAAAATTCAAGTTCTCTGCTTATGAAAGAGTTTTCTTCAGCACGTATTAAATATGATTTACTTTCGTTCCATACGGGCAATGTTTGGTAACATTCCTAGACTGGGAACTCTCGGTTCGTTAACTGAGCTCGCGAACTGATCCCAAAAAGAGTGGAGCCATCTTTCCTAAAAGCATTTCTCATATTTGATAATTATAATAGTTATAACTTGGGTGTACTATATATATTCTTTTTATTTTCTAGGTAATTTTCTTGTAATTGTATCATCTGAGAGTAGATTTTCTCATTTGATCTAACTCCTTAGGACTGTGATATTAATGACTTTATATATATATATATATATATATATATATATATATATATATATATATATATATATATATATATATATATATATATATATATATATATATATATATATATATATATTATTCTTTATTAAGGTTAACAACTTTCTATTTCTTCTTAAAATATTTTTCCCTGCCTTTGTTATAGTGCATTGGTTCTTCATTAAAAAAATTTTTCTGCTGTAAATTTTATTATTTGTTACATTTAAATTGTACTTCATTTCTTTCTTTTATAGCTGGTTCAGTTAAGGTAGATTCTCGGGTGAGCCCTTGGTTTATCTGACGTTTTGCACAAGATAGGAAAGTTTTGGCCATTAATTGTACAACTTAATAATCATTTGTGAGTTTTGAAATCAACGAGATATAACACAATGGAGTTACAACGAGTAAAAGTGAAGAGAGAAGCATTTAATTCTTTATACTTGTTTTTACATATTAGATTTTGCATCATTCATGCGATCAAGATAAAATAAAACTTGTGTTTTCATACAATAAATTCGTCCTGAATACGCTGGTACTTCTAGATTTTAGATACGTGTGATATGTGAAGAGAAAATGAAGAATATGTCTTATTATGTTACATCCGTACTTGACTTAGTTTGACTATAGTAACGACAGACGGTGGTCTGCAGACTGCAAGACACCGTTGGTCCTCTCAGCGAGAGCGTCCAGGTGCCGTTGACAGTTGCCAGTTAGCGATATGAGAAGTTTGCAGTTTCGACAATATTTACCGTATTATTATGTCATTACATTTTCTGTAAATAAATGCATAGAATTCCCATTCTGACTGTCGAACAATTTCACTCCAGTACCATATGTCCCGACATATCTGATAAGAAAAATTAATAATATTACACCAGAATGTTTATTTCCTTTATATACATGTTACACTTGACAAACAATATGTTTTTCTTGTTTTGTTTTTCTAATTCCATATACAACAATGTTGAGGAAACATTTGCTTAGTTTACCCGGAGGTAATTCATTATTCTTGGGTCATTTAATTCATATCTGAATAAGTGTGATTTCCGTAAACGTTCCCACACCCCTGGATATTGGATCATTGTACAGTGCATGTAGGATAACGAGACGAATCAGAAGACTGTCATAGCTTTATTAATTATGAAATTCACACTGATATATAATCAAATACAGTAGGCTTACAGTGCTATGACATTAAGCTATCTATATGAACAAAAATAAAAGAAAATCTTACATATTTTGTTTCGTCATCATTAAAATAAAAAAAAAATAAAATAAAGGAAAATCATGCATATAGTCATGTCATTACCTACTGAAGCAAAAAGAATGGGAAATTATACAGATACATTGTTATTCCCTTGTCTATTAAAACCAAATGAAAGGAAATTATAAACAGATATACATTGTTATGCCATTATATATTCGAACAACAGCAAAAAAGAAACTCATGAATATACTGTAGTTATGTAATTACAAATTTAAAAAAAGAAAAATTATGGATACACTATTATGTCATCACCTTTCTTGAAGACAAACAATGGAAAATCATAGAAATATATCACCCTCAGTGTCATCCTCTCTGATATCAATATCATCACTGTCACTGTCGCCATCTCCAATGTCAATAACAAAACTTTCATACATATGGTCTCTAGCAACATCTTTACTCCTCTAATCATCTTCTAATTTCTTGACATGGTGAAAACATATTTCCTCCAGCCTTCTGTTGTAACTTTGTCTATCGCCAGTCTCGTAAGCTGCTCTTCAGTTTTCAGAGATTGATTTGAATTAGAGTTGTTTTTTATGACATCTCCCTTTATTTGAGCCCTCCAGAATATAAAGTTCTTTGTCTAGTGGTCTGGTTCTTCTTTGTGAAACTTAGTAAGCTGATATGGTTTTGGAGTCTGAGCAATATCATGACCAATAGTTGTTCCTTAAACCACTTTAAAAAATCTTTTATGGTTTATGGAATCATGGTAGTCCCCTTTGGCACCATTCTTTGACCTAAACAACAATAGCGCATCTTTGGCAAACCCTTTCTCACTCCCCGCATGCAACCCAGTAAATCTGGACTCCTTTCCAGGTTTAAATTTGGGTCCTATTTTGCCTTCACCCTTTGTCCAGCACTGACTTACGCATTCATTTTGGTTTATCCAAGTTTCATCCAGGAATACTTCAGGTTTACCTTCAGATGGACTACAGTTCCTATTCTTTTCAATTAACCGTAGGCACTCAGTTCTCGCTGCCAATACATCATCACGTTCCATTAAAATAGCCCTTTCACTCGTCACTTTTTTTCGTACCGGAATCCAAGCCCCCTCACAATTTTCCATAACGTTGTTCTTCCATTAAACTTTACCGCGTCTCCTTCACTTTTTCCAGCAAGGCATCTAACTTTGGGAGCTCTCCTCTCTCGTAAAAAGACAAAATCTCCTTCCGAATACATTCATTTTCAAAACTATCCACATTGCCCTTCACTCGGATCCTCTTCCTGAGGTATACAGGTGAAGAGAAAGGGGCGTTTCCGTTTTCAGATGACTGTCGCTTGATTTTTTTTCACTGTGTTGGCTGGCACTCCCGTAGCTTTGGCGGTCTTCTCAAATACTTCATTTTTTGAGTCTGCTCCCCACTGTGAGCTGAAGTAACGATGAACATTCATGATAATGTTGCAAGCTTGACTTGCAAATCTGGAAACAGTGCGGCGTATGGTGCTGTCATCTCGAGGCATCTGCTTGCTTAGTAACAGCCTGAAAAGAAAAACTCTTCCTTAGTTCTTTGTTGTTTATTACTCCACTAAGATTATTATTTCATATTATTCAAATAGGTCTCTGATATCTCTTACGTTTGAAAATATATCCATATGATAATATTAGAAGCCATATGCTGAAACCTGATTAAAGCTTAGGATGAGCTGAAGAGTGCAAAGTCTGTCCGTAGATTTCAAATTCTTCCCTGGACTGAATTTCCCTCAACCCACTAATATTTAAATCTCCAACGATACCAGATGCATCCATCTGATTTTTAATTTTTTCCCTATCAGATGTGTCCAGACATACGGACATATATGATATTGAAGTGAAAGTGTTCGAGAGACATAATAGGAATTCTAATTTCTCATATTGCTAATTGGCAACTGCCAACGGCACCTGGACGCTCGCGCTGAGAGGACCAACGGCAGAGAGAACCATAGAGAGGTCCGACTTCCTATGTGCAGCGTAATTTGGCTGCCAATTTGATTGTGTGTAACTGGAGCTGCAATGACAGCAACGTTTTGTAAACAAACATGCTCTGAGTGCACTGCAACCCACCGTAGGACCAACAGTTTGTCTTTATGCTGGAACACAACAAACGGCCAATGTTTATTTATTTGACAGCTGTTATGGTTGTTCATTTTATGGACGTGTATCAGAAAATAAGGGTACAAATAGACCTATATAAGTACGTAACAGTAAGAGGACCACTCAGATACATCACAGCCAAATGTGACTAGATCAGCAGAACAGACTTTGCTCCAAATAATACCTATTTAGGTAATTCCTTAGTGGGATAAAACTTTTATTCTTCTCAGATATTCTTACAGACATGCATGTGGTATATTTATAAAAAAACAATAACCCTTGGAAAAATGTTTAAACAATTTTATTCAAAGTTCTGTAAAATAAAATAATACATTTTTTCAAACATTTAGGCTACGTAAAATTATCTGTGAAAAGACTGCATCTGGAGAAGTAATTATTGTGCTTCAATGGCACTAAATGATGGCAGATATAATAGGCACTAGGAGAAGAACATGCCACAAAAATGTCAAACCTTCGCAAATACTATGTCTTAGCAAAATATGCACAAAATGCTATGCCTGTGCACAACCTATTGGAAATAGGTAGTATTTAATTACTAATCACGTACCACCACCAAAGGCATCAGCACATACACATAGCACACATTGTTTAGCATTAAAATCACCACCCGTCCACCAAAAGCATTAACACACACCAAGCTTAATCGAGTTAGACAGGGCTATACTTAACTGTCAGTGTGAAGACCTGTTAACAAAATACTCATTGGATTAATATGAATTCATTTATGGGAAATTTTCAACAGTTTTTTGTTTTTACGTAATTTCTTTCTTCGGATGCTTTATTCTTGATTTTCAATTGATATTTTAGTCTCATTGTAACATACAATTGCTTCATAAACTGTACACTTTGAGAACAATAACGAATAGCACATAACAGTAAAGAAGCTGCTTACAAGCAGATGGACTGACAAACTAATGTGCTCACTTCGTGTTGTCCTTTGGAAAAGAGTAGAAGGCCACTTCTTTGTTTGTTTTTGTATACTTTGTACAGTTAATGGCAGAACACTCTGTTCCTTTTGATCCAGAGGTTTTCTTGCTGTGGCCTGTGTAGTGTAAATTATCCATGGAGAGATAATTTGGTGTAGACTCGGCTGCAGTGACGGAATGATGCGTCTTTAGCAACCTCCAGTTACACACAATCAAAATGGCCGCCGGCGTTCAGCCAATTACAGTGCAGCACATAGGAAGTCGGCCCTCTCTATGGTTCTCTCTGACCAACGGTGTCTTGCAGTCTGCAGATCACCATCTCTTGGCACTACAGTCAAACTGAGTCAAGAACGGATGTAACATATGACATATTTTTCATTTTCTCTTCGCATAACAGACGCATCTAAAATCTGAAAGCACCTGGGTATTAAGGGTGAATTTATTGTATGAAAACACAAGTTTTATTTTATCTTTATTGCATGAAAGATGCAAAATCTGATAAGTAAAAATAGGTATAAAGAATTAAATGCTCCTCTCTTCACTTTTACTCGTAATTCCTTTGCGTTTCATCTTACTGATTTCAGGAAATCATGATTTAGTTGTACAATCAATACCGAATCCTATGGTATGACCAAAAATTTCCTATGTTGTGCAAAATGTGAAATAAATTAAGAAATATAAACATATAGCTAGTTTTCTAAGCTACAGACGAAACTAAGAGACACTGAGCGAGCTGCCTACCTCCCAGTATCAGCCAATCAGAGGCCGCCAAACAAACGTCTCGTAAGCATGGGCTCACCCGAGAATCTACCTTAAGTGAACCAGCTTGTTTTTTTTTATAGTTAGATGAAGGATTGGTGGCAGACTGGATAATTCCCAGAAATAAAAGCTTTCACAGTCACTATAACAAATGAAATTAGGTCAGGAAATGAAAAGAAACGCAAGTTGATAATATCAAAACTTACCATTACAGTTAAAATGAAGACGATGATTAAAAATGTTGCATCCTCTTAAGGACAAATTTTTTGCCAGTTAAACCTAACCCCATGCAGTAAAAGATTAAAATGTGTTAATCAAAACCTTAAGGTTTAAAAACAAACGGACCTCCGACGATAATGTTTTCTTTCTCAAACAAGAAAGCACAAGTCAGTTTTCGTCCTTACGATTTGAGGGAATTTTGTATATTTTGTAAGTTCATAAGTATATGATAGGAAAAAATGAATCTGTAAGAACTCCTGATATAACTCTTAGTGAGGAACTGTAATTTAGATGAACACAGACAAGGGACAGATACTGTGTAGATAATCTCAAGAAAAATGGCGATTGCAATGAGAGCTTAAAGAAAAACAAACAGCGAGGAAATTTAAATTAATAGAATAATTACTCATTAGAGTTTACAACATTTGCCCAGACAAATAGCTAGTACTTTACTTCCAATTAGACTCCCAAATATTAATGATTTTAATAGGAAAGTAGGTAATTATTCTGTACAGATAATGGTAAAGTTATTTAATCACCTTCACTCGGGCAAGCAAGTTACCCTGTCCAGTACCTCAAGTGTTGTCATCTCCCACTTGGATGACTTCAAGGACCTATCACATTTCTCCCTCCCATGTGAGGACTTACTTCATCTTATTGTTCTTTGGCTGTGCAAGTCCAATTTGCATGAGTAGCAGCTTTGAACAAACTTCCTCAGGAGCATTAAATAGTGGGGAATTAGTTGTTTGCATTACAGGCAGTGGGACTCCATCCTTTGACTCCCAAACTATAACAATTTTCATATCTTATTGCATGGGGAAAATTTTATTTGGTATTCCTGTAGACCTTGCTGGAATTTGCAGACTTGCTTGAAGGCTGTGAAAGGCAAGGAGTTTGAAATACACTGGTTTTCCTTGGACATCACATTTCATACTCTTGATGCAATCCCTAAACAGAAATAGTTGCTACACTGGGTAAAAGAGAGGTGAGAGGATGTAACCAGCCACTTACGGAGGCATGCTGGACCTGCCAGAGGTACAGACTTGACTACTTTTCCATACTGTAGGAGCAAGTGCTTGAGTCACCTTGGCAAAGTGCAAGAGATGCCACGAGAAAGTATCTGGGTTGCTTTCAATTGTGTGCTTGTGCCCCCTGTTTTCTGGCAAGGTTGACAAATCATATGCTAATTACATTAAGGGGCCGAAAGATCGATTTCAGCTGGTTGACTGTGATCACCTGATGTCGTCATAACAAATTTGCATTTTACCTGATGTATTGCATCCGAATGAAATTTTAACAAAAGTTCATAACACAGAATTAGGATGAATCTTGAGGTATCTACGAAAGTGAAGTTTAGAATGTATGATGGTACCGTTGAACCGACTTTCCTTGATAGCAGTGAAGTGTAGATGCTGAGTTCAAATGAATGACCAAAATATAGTAGGTACAGAGATTCAGTATTCATGTAGAATATATGGCATATGTAGAACTAAAGTAATGAGAAAATTACAGGTACTTATAAGTGGTACGAATGGTAGCCTAAATGAAAGAATAAATCAAAGTGTTTTGGGATAGAATATTCATGTATAAATTTGGGGAGGATAGCATAAAGGAAAGTGCTAGCCCAGAAATTTTGGAAAGCAGGAAGAGAAGAGGACCTACGAAAGAGGACGGCATACAGGGTGAAGGAGGCAACAGAAAGGATTGACCTTAACATCCATGGACCGAGAAAGTCATAAAAGATACGTGGCATAGCTCAGTGATGAAACTGAAGGGCTACTGATGAGCGTTTTACGTACACATATGAGAAGCTTGCCATTTTTGAACTTCTCTGCACAGTTCTTTCATGATTCAGTAGTGATGATTACCTTGTCTTTTCTCGAAAGTCAACTGTGTTAGGAAAAGGGTTGAAAGTTGAAAAACATAATTATTTGCCAGTACATTCTACAAAAGTTTACAACCGTTCCTACGTATTCTTTAGAGATTAGGAAGCTCTCATTTACATGTTAGACACAATTTTTTCTGGTAAGTTATGTTGATAGGCTTATTGAAATACATGTCCTCTGAACTGTTTCTTCTTTTAGGGGTTGCACAAGACTACTTGCTACCTTTGATTCACCGGTGAGTGGGCACCAGTGATGAATGGGGTAAATTTCAGAATTTTTTCGATTAACTAATTACAATAAAACTTCTGGGGATAGAGCAGGTGTTAGGAACAATCGTTTGCCGATTGTTCCCTTAGTGGGTTGTTGCCTCCTTTGTTTTTTTTTTTTTTTTTCTTGCTGGCGAGTTGACGTCTGTTGAATGGCGTCAGACTTCGTCAGTCAGGTTCGTAACAGCAACAAGTCAGGTTCGTAGCAGCAATGAATCGGGTCCAAGGTAGCAGCGAGTCAGTTGGGGTAGCAGCAGCAGGTATCTGTACCTGTGAGTCAGGTTCTGGCAGCAGAGCAGCGGAGAGTTTCTTGAGGACGAGATGGTTGCCGTGTCGGCTCCGCCATGGTCATCGTGATTAGAGGAGGACGTCAGTACGTTTCTTGGAGGACGAGATGGTTGCCGTGTCAGGTCTGTCATGGTCGTTGGTACTGGAGGAGGGCGTCAGCACTGTGCTTGAGGACGAGATGGTTGTCGTTTTGACTCTGTCGGAGTTGTCCTGCAGTGTTCCTGTAAAGCAGCCTGGGGCTGTTTCGACGGCTCTATTGAGTTCGTCTGGTGATGTTGTTTTTCATGATTTTATCTTGATGTTAACCCTGCTGTGTTGATTTTGTTTATGATCCCGTTTTGTTCATGCTTGATGCATTTAATTTTGCTGCTATATTGTTATGAATAACTGTATTTTGTTAACTGACTCATTTGATTATGTTTATGGTTTTGATAATTTATTTTATTGATTTGATTATTTATTGTTCTGGCTTTAATTTTTTCTATGTTCTGAATTTATGTAATGTAATTATTGTGCTGGTCATTTGTGTTTGTGCTGCTAATGTTTATTATGTTTTGACTTGTCATTTATAATGTTTTACTGACCAGTTAATTGTTGCTGCTCCTGTTAAGTGATTAATTCATTTGTAATAATGTACATTTAATTGCTTAGATTAAATTTAACCTTGACTTAACTGTACATTATGTATTTAAATATTGTAAATAGATTAATATTAAGGTAATATTTTTTGGTTTTGTTCAGCTCCTCCCTCCTTTGTTTGTCACCTCTCGTCAGTCATTACAGCCCAGTTGTTTATTTTTTTTAAGAACCTGTTGATCTCTAGAGGCGAGATCATAATATTGGCGACCTTGCCAGGATTGGTTCTGTTTTGGCTGGTGGGGGTGTGGCAGCATCGGGGGAGAGTATTTTGTTTGTAAAAAAAAAAATTTTATTGTAAATTTTTTTTTTTTTTTTTGGTGGGGAGGTGTTAGGAACAATCGTTTGCCGATTGTTCCCTTAGTGGGTTGTTGCCTCCTTTGATTTTTTGTTTTTTTTTTTTCTTGGTGGTGAGTTGACATCTGTTGAATGGCTTCAGACTTTGTCAGTCAGGTTCGTAACAGCAACAAGTCAGGTTCATAGCAGCAACGAATCGGGTCCAAGGTAGCAGAGAGTCAGTTGGGGTAGCAGCAGCAGGTATCTGTACCTGCGAGTCAGGTTCTGGCAGCAGAGCAGCGGAGAGTTTCTTCAGGACAAGATGGTTGCCGTGTCGGCTGTGTCATGGTCGTCGTGATTAGAGGAGGACGTCAGTACGTTTCTTGGAGGATGAGATGGTTGCCGTGTCGGGTCTGTCATGGTCGTTGGTACTGGAGGAGGGCGTCAGCACTGTGCTTGAGGACGAGATGGTTGTCGTTTCGACTCTGTCGGAGTTGTCCTGCAGTGTTCCTGTAAAGCAGCCTGGGGCTGTTTCGACGGCTCTATTGAGTTTGTCTGGTGATGTTGTTTTTCATGACTTTATCTTGATGTTAACCCTGCTGTGTTGATTTTGTTTATGATCCAGTTTTGTTCATGCTTGATGTATTTAATTTTGCTGCTATATTGTTATGAATAACTGTATTTTGGTAACTGACTCATTTGATTATGTTTATGGTTTTGATAATTTATTTTATTGATTTGATCATTTATTGTTCTGGCTTTTATTTTGTTCTATGTTCTGAATTTATGTAATGTAATTATTGTGCTGGTCATTTGTGTTTGTGCTGCTAATGTTTATTATGTTTTTGACTTGTCATTTATAATGTTTTACTGACCAGTTAATTGTTGCTGCTCCTGTTAAGTGATTAATTCACTTGTAATAATGTCCATTTAATTGCTTAGATTAAATTTAACCTTGACTCAACTGTACATTATGTATTTAAATATTGTAAATAAATTAATATTAAGATAATTTTTTTTTGGTTTTGTTCAGCTCCTCCCTCCTTTGTTTGTCACCTCTCGTAAGTCATTACAGCCCAGTTGTTTATTTTTTTTAAGAACCTGTTGATCTCTAGAGGCGAGATCGTAATAGCAGGTTAAGCATAATGGTGTATCACAAGAAACGCAACAAAGAACGACAAGGCTGAAAGGTAAAGGAGAAGGATCTGGTAGTTCCCTTGAATAGTATCCAATTATAGTCTTGTTTTTCTGCTTATATAAAAGGTCTGTCAGTGGGGAAAGTGTTTTAAAGAAAAATTCAAAAAGATTCACAAATAATGATCTTGCTTTGGTCAAGAATTTTCTTCACTAATCTTTTTTTTTTTTCTTGTTTCATCTTGACATCCTGTTGAATGGATTATTCTTTGTCATACCATATCTAAGTATTGAAAAACAAGATTTAGGTTCATAGCAAAGCATAGAATTTTTTCCATTGCCATTAAAATATTTGGGTACATGAAAATTTATCTGTACCTCTGTCATAAAAGTGTTTTGGCAGCAGACGATCAAGAGTTTCTTGATTCAGGGCTTCTAAGGTTCCATTAGCTATTATTTGGTACTTAATAATGCATCACAAAGTTAACCAGCAGGTAATAAGCTAAAGTAACAGGGAATCTATCATTTGGGAAAACAAATCATTTAGTGAGATGACATCTTCCGTGGGGTCTGTCATTTTCGTTGGGCACTCTAAAGAAAGCCATCAGAAATGGAGATTAAATAAATGACGGTCTTTTGTGAAGAGGTCGTTTCGACTTAATGTTAGTTGTGATATCCCATCATCTTTCAATGCCATCACTCCAAAAGAGTGAGATATTTTATGGGTGAAAAACGATCTCTGGGGAAGGGCAAACAATTGCTTCGTGTAAGTGGAGTTATTTAAGCTAACATGAATAAATTTTATTTAGATATGTTAACCCTTTCTGTTCAATAATGATTTTGAAAAAAGTAATATTATGATTTACGGCCGCAATGATTTGGCCCAGATTCCACACTGATTACATGTTAGATCCATAACGCTTAAATTAGTTAAAACTGAAGCAATCATTTTCATTTTATTATGAAAATTTGATAAAGAACTTATTATAAAACAATAATTGATTTGAGTCATTTATCATGTTCTAAAAGCTGAAAAATATTATTTTGTTCTATTTCGTTCTGATTATTTTTATCAATCTTAGTCCAATTATTGTTTTTGGAACTTTGTATTATAGGTTACCAACCGCAAAAGAGCTTTTGGAGTTGTACATTACATATAATAATTTTATTATTTATGAAGTTAATTGTTGTTGCTCCTGTTAAGTGATTAATTCCCTTGTTGTAATGTCTCATTTACCACTTAAACAAAATTACTTTTTTTGTTTTACTGTTGTAACATTATTGTTTTTTTTTTTTGCATTATTTTTCCTTAATCAGTTTTGATAATTTTTTTGGTTTCTCACTTTTGTGTTTCCTTCTCCTTTGTTTGTTTTCTGCTACAATAGTGTAGATCATTACAGCCCAGTTGTTTATTTTTGATTCAAATAAAAAAATGGTTTTAAAAATCTCTAGAGAGAGAGAGAGAGAGAGAGAGAGAGAGCCAGAGATTGAGAGAGAGAGAGGCTGGGGGGCGGACGTATTACAGTTCGGCAGAACAATATGAACAATAAAGCAGGAGAGTATTT
Organism: Macrobrachium rosenbergii; assembly: GCF_040412425.1. NCBI lineage: Eukaryota > Metazoa > Arthropoda > Malacostraca > Decapoda > Palaemonidae > Macrobrachium > Macrobrachium rosenbergii. The sequence goes on from NC_089753.1 coordinate 66,040,073, forward strand.
TGTTTTATGTAAAAAAAGAAAGTTTATTGTAATTTTTTTTCCATAGTGCCTGAAAAAGTGATATTTTTAAAAGGTTAATTGTTTGCCGATTGTTAAAACTTGATGTTCCTGTTAACATTCTCTGTTCTTTTTTCAGTTTTTTTTTTCTTGCTTTTACACAGAGAGTTGACGTCTGTTGAATCCAGGCAGTTTTAGAAAATCATCAGTCATATTTGCAGGCAAGACAAGTCAGGTTCATAGCACAAAGATCGGGTCCAAGGTAGCAGTGAGTCATCTTTTGGGGTAAAACCCCTTTGCAGGGTATCTGTACCTGATATTTACAGGTTTTTCTCAAAAGAGCAGCGGAGAGTTTCTTCAGGACGAGATGGTTGCCGTGCTGGCTCTTCTATGTCATGGTCGTCGTGATTTTGAGGATGACGAAAGTACGACTTTTTGGAGGATTAAAAAAATCATTTTGTCCTTGTCGGGTCTGTCATAACGTTGGTACTGATGGAGGGCATGAGTCTTGAATGATGACGAGATGGTTGTCGTTTCGACTGCTGTCGGAGTTATCCTGCAGTGTTCCTGAAGCATGAAGCAGCCTGGCAGCTGTTTCAGACGGCTCTATTAGCTCGAGCATCTGGTGATGTTGTTTTTCATGATTTTATCTTGATGAAGAACCCTGCTGTGTTGATTTTGTTTATGATCCATGATTTGTCCATGGACCCAAGATACGACATAAGGGGATAAATTTGCAGCCTTATTGTTATTGCTAATAATTTGGATTTTGGTAACTGATCATTTGATTATGTTTATGGTTTTGATAATTTATTTTACTGATTTTGTTTTTGTTCTGAATTTATATAATGCACCGTATTGTGTACTCATTTGTGTTTGTGCTGAATGTTTATTATGTTTTTGAATTGTCATTTATAATGTTTTATGACCAGTTAATTGTTGGGATGCTCCTGGGTTAAGAAATTTGTCCATAATGTCCATCCTTAATTGCTTAGATTAAATTTAACCATCTTCCAACTGTACATTATTTATTTAAATATTGTAAACCTAAATTAATATTTGCCCTCAAACTTAATTTTTTTTTTTTTTCAGCTCCTCCTCCTTTGTTTGGGACCTCTCTCAATTCATTATTTCCCAGTTGTTTATTTTTTTAAGAACCTGTTTTATTCCACCCATTGAATGAAATGTTCAGGTTAAAGGTTTGAATGGTGTATTATCAAGAAACGCAAAAAGAATCGACAAGGCTGAAAGGTAAAGGAGAAATTGGTAGTTCCTCAAACAGTGAATAGTATCCAATTATAGTCTTGTTTTTCTGCTGATATAAAAGCTCTGTCAGTGGCAAAAGTACACGTAATTTAAAAGAAAACCCTCAAAGAGATTCACAAATAATGACGGCTCTGCTTTGGTCAAGAATTTTCTTCACTAATCTCTTTAACTTTTGAACTTGTTTCATCTTATATCCTCTTCTGGATTATTCTTTGACATACCATATCTAAGAATTGAAAAACAAAGATTTAGGCACGAAAATACCATAACATTTTTATACATTGCCATTAAAATATTTGGGTACATGAAAATTTTCAAGTCACCTCTGTCATAAAAAGTGCTTTTGCACCGACGATCAAAGCCTTCTTGATTCAGGGTTTCTCTTTCAGGTTCTCTGTTAGCTATTATTTGGTACTTTAATAATTCATCAAACAAAGTTTACCAGTTGATAATAATTTGAAAGTAACAGGAATCTATCATTTGGGAAAACAAATAATTTAGTGAGATGTCATCTTCAAGGGAAACCTGCCAATTTTGTTGTTGGCACTCTAAAGAAAGCCATCGGAAATGGAGAGTAAATAAATGACGGTCTTTTGTGAAGAGGTTTTTCAAAATGTTAGATGTGATATCCCATCATCTTTTCAATGCCATCCTCCAAAAGAGTGAGATATTTTATGGGTGAAAAACGATCTCTGGGAAGGGCAAACAATTGCTTCGTGTAACGGGTTATTTAAGCAACATGAATAAATTTTATTTAGATATGTCATAATACGTAGCCTTTCTGTTCAATAATGATCCAAAAGAAAAAAGTAATATTATGATTTACGGCCGCAATGATTTGGCCCAGATTCCACACTGATTACATGTTAGATCCATAACGCTTAAATTAGTTAAATTCACCATGAAGCAATCATTTTCATTTTATTATGAAAATCCGAAGATAAAGAACTACTATTATAAAACAATAATTACATTTTTATGCACAGGAATAGTTATCATTCTAAAAAGATGAAAAAATATTGATTCTTCTCTACTCGTTTCGTGACCTTACACAATGATTACCCCTGTCTTTTATCAATCTTAGTCCAATACTGTTTTTCTCGAGAACTTAGTATTATAGGTTACCAACCGCAAAAGAGCTTTTACAAAGGAGTTATAGTACATTACATATAATAATTTTGTATTATTTATGAAGACAGAAGTGTCTCTATTTGTGCACATTGTAACATCTAATTGTTTTTTTTTTTTTTTTTTTTGCATTATTTTTCCTTAATCAGTTTTGATAAAAAGCAATTAGGCATGCAAATTCTCACTTTTGTGTTTCCTTCTCTGTTTCATTCCAGTTTTCTGCTACAATAGTGTAGACCAAATGAAACCTGAACTTGCCATACGGAATGTCATCTATTGATATTCAAATAAAAAAATGGTTTTTTATTAAAAGAGAGAGAGAGAGAGAGAGAGAGAGAATATCGAGAGAAAGAGGAGGGGGCTAGACTTTTTACATTTCGGCAAAGAACTGAATAATTAACAATAAAGCAGGAAATAAAGTTGTGGAGAACTTAATTTTAATAGTTTTTTGGTCCAAAATGAAGAAAGCTCCCACTTAATTGAGCATCCATAGTGCCTGAAAGTAAGATATTTTAAAAGGTTAATTAGCACACACTGATGGAAAAACTTGATGTTCCTGTTCTACATTCTCTGAAGAGTCTTTCATCAGCTTAATATAAAACACTTATGTTTTTTTTCTCAGAGTAAATGCATGGGTTACTTCTTTCGGTTTTATGGTGGGTTAAGGCATACGTTGCTGCTTTAAACGTTCATACTTGAAAACCTATATTACATTCCAGCGAAAAGTTATACTCATGAAGCAAAACGAGGTCACTTGTAAAACCTGTAAGTGATGACCGACAAAAGTAAAACAAAAAGACAATCGACCGCATATCTATTCGTAAGTCTGATAAGGAAATGTTTAGGCTCCATTATCTAATTTTGTCTTAACTGATTCATTTCTCTCATTCATCTTATAGATGTACTGGATTCTAATCGAACGCTTTCCAATACACCAGGAACGTCTGGCCATTCAGTATTAAAAGAGGCACGAACTTTCAACTCGGTCTGCAACGAGACAAAATCTTTCTTTCCTTCTACTTCACGATGCCTTCTTTAATTAAGGCAAATTCAGATGCCTCCCAAATTATGAAATTAATTGGTCTGAATCTCAGAGGACGCTATAAGCTAATTAAGTCAATGCGCTTCATTATGTTTGTGGATGATGAGGAAAGTATATAAATAAAGAATTACAGTAGAGTGCACTAGTAGGTGTCTAAATGAAGGTACTGTGACGTTTAAGTAAACTGATCTCGCAAGATTTTTTTTTTTTTACTGTTTTTTTTTTTAAGTTCTTTGTTTTGTTTGCCTGAGCTGCTCTTGAGATAAGTATGTTATTTTTCTTCATCTATCTTTTGATACCTTAAACTTTGTTTCTTCAAGAATTTTCCCTGAAATGGTGCATATTTTATCTTTTGTCCCAGCAATTTCCTTCTCATTAACCATCACCTCTCCTCATACTCCACATTACTTCAGGAAAATTGTGGCACTATTGTTAGGCAGACTTTTTCTCCATAAGACACCTTCATAAAATGTAATCTTATTCCACACTAATGATCTGTTTCTTTTATTATATATAATTTTCTTCCTTCAGGTTTTAATTATAATTATACCGGTAAGTTTTTATCTGATTCTTCATAGATATAGACAGCTTTGAGTAGATATATATAGATAATAAAGTCAGTGAACCATGTGACAAGAAACTCGTTCTTTCCTTCTTCCTTCGCTATATCCTATTCCAGACGAAGCATAGAGCTTTCATTCCTCAATGTTGTTTGTGAGTTTTTGACGTTTATTGCTGAAACAAGCATTCTGTTATTTTGTCTTCCCCTGAACATTTCTCACCAATAGCACAGAAGAACTACTGCAGGGCTTTTAGCAGGATGAACGAAGAAGATTAAGACGAGAAGTATGATCTTAAAGTGATACTTTATTAACAAACTTCAGTGGTATTTATATGAATTGCTGAACAATCAGTGGCCAGGAAATTTACATAGTGACTAACAGACCAAAAATGCACATGCATTCGATTTTAGACTTTATATCCACTGAATATTTGAAAATCAGGTGTGTCACGGAAATCGGCGCCTGTCCTGCTGGTTTCATGTGTTGCTAAGGAGAATGGCGTGAGAACCACGGTCCGAGAGGCAGGTGCGATCCAGGTGTCAACGGAGAAGGTCCCAGTTTGTTGTAGAACTAGGTGCTGGTCTGTCGGCTCAAGGAGTACGGCGTGGGAACCTACTCACGTGGCACATGCTCATTACTTGAGAAAGGAATTTACCCTAATGCAGAACAAATGCTGCCTTGAATGCATACATCTTTCATTACCCTGGAGTTTATGCCGAAAGCTTGCGATGTAGGGATCTACTTCCCCTAGACGAATCCTAACTAAAGTATTCAAACCTAAGCTAACGTCACCTTAGCCAAGATTATATTCCCTGTTGTACTGGGTGATCTTTCCTCTGGCTCACTAATTTGCTTATACTCGTAGCTGCATATTGCTTCAAGCTGTAAGATCGTGACCACCTCACTCAAAAGTTTTTCTGGTTGTTTTGTGGCTTTGGCCTTCCCCAAAGAGAGCATTCACACACTCTAACTCGCATTTAATATTGCTTGAACGAATTTTCAAGGCATAAGTCTTATTCCACCAAAAATGCGAATATCTATAACTGATACAACCACTGTAATTATCTCTAAAGGGTTTTCTTGTACGCCCCATAGGTCTAAATCATATAAAAACCGTTTTGAGTTGTAATCTTTGAATCGCCTGAGAACACACTGACTGGGCAATGAAGAAATTGCCAACTGCGTAGCCTAATGCACCAAAAATAAAGAGGACGTGTTCAGTGAAGACATGAACTTATTGATTGAACGGAAAGAGATATAATTATAATCTTACTAAGAATAATAGTCAGTCTGAACCCTTTCACAAAATAATTGTTTGTTTTAAGCTTCTTAACTAAGAAAATGTTAGACAACAGGCTTTCCATCTGCTCTTGAGGAAGTAAAAATATTTTATGTAAATCTAGGTCTTTGCATGCAATGCTCTCCATAGTACGTCAGCCTAATAAAATTCATGTTATTCACTCACCCAGTAATCATTTGTTCACTTTGACCTATGTACGGGGTAATGCAACCTTTGCTCGTAATAGATTATATTATTGAGTTGTTTCCCTCTTTTTTGAAAAAATCAACGTCTATAAAATACTCAGGTTTTACGGAAAGTGTAGCAATATTCCTGTCAGTATGTCACAAACAGAAGGCCAACGAAATTACTGAGCCAAAATCGGATGAAATTGCAAATTCCTGGAGGTGATTTCGTTTGATATAGATGTTACAGTCCCGGTAAAGGAGAATTAGAGTACAAACCCATGAAACTGTTATCAGAAGCTACTGTGATCTCTGAAAATATGCCAAACAAATGGTTTAACCAGCTCCATCAGGATACCAACCCTAAAAGGTATATTTGTCTCATAACTTTATCTTTATAAAAATCAGCACTGCTATTTAGGCAGAGTATGCATCTTAACTAATTAGTATTCTATTCTTATTGCTCTGTGGAAAGTAATCATGGCGAATAAATCGTGTTCTTATTTGTGTTACCTGATAAAGAAGCAAACACGTGGGCATACATTAAAGCGAGTATTCCTCACTTTGTGTCCTCAATATTCGTTCTTCCTTATCTAAGAGATTCTTAGATATTCTCTCAAGCAACCCCAACAGAGGATTTTATATAAACTGAATTTTCTCAAAGAGGTTAAAAGAAGTTCTTCATTTACCACGAATCTTACTATATATTTTGAAAACAAATGGTCATAGAAGTCTCGGAGCAAGGAAATAGAGTCTGTGCAAATATTACTGAGGACATTTTAAGCATGAATCATTTACCACTGGCTTTGTTTGGAAGCAGGATCGGACAGAAGGCTCCAGGCTTTCTAATATTGATTAGCTAGACGATTCAAAGAGAAACTGAAGCTTTTGATTACAATTGAGGGTATGTTTGAGTAAAGAAAAAAATAAATTAATGAAATTATTCTGTAACATGGTGATATCTCGTCTCCTCTTCAGTTTTATACACACTTGAGTTTTCATTTTTCAACAAATGTTCGATAATGATGTTTTGTCATCAGACCAGTGAAATTTATTTTCTAATAAGATGTAGAGTCCAAAGGCAGAAGATAGCGTTAGGTGCCAATTAGATATTCTTAAAGCTACAAAGTGTAATTTAAAAAGCATAACAGGTAACCTACAAAATTCACGGGAATTACAAAAAAAATTATGAAAACAATTATTTTATACAGATTATTTAGTTCATCTTTCTTTATTTCACATAATAATTCAAAACCGTTTGCTCATCATCATTTCAGGCTCTCCTCTTTACTCTCCTTAATCCCTCCCTGTTTCCCTTTCTTCATCAACTGCGCCTCAAGTGACGTCGCCTCCGTTTGCAGGATTGCATTTCGGCTGCAATGAAGAAAGTCCTCGTGTTTTGATAATGGAACAGCCGTTGTGGCTTTGTAAGAGGCTCTCCGTCATCTTTAGAGGACCAATGGCGGCTGGGATATCAAAGAAGCCTATCTGGAGGAGTCGGGATTCATTTTCGCAGTTCATGAGAGACAAACCGACTTTGTTACGTCATGTGAGCGCTTCATTTCATCTGTTTTAGGATATTTCATTTGAAGCGTCCAGCATTAACAGTAGTATTTAAGTATACATTATTATAGTGCTTGTACTATACTATGGTTGTTAAAATTACTACTACTTATACTACTACTACTAGTATAAATAATAATAATAATATCATTCCACACTCAACATGGAAGTGTAGTGATTCTGCTGTGTTTATTCGGAATTTTCTCTTTCATATTCCTCTCCTTATTCTCTTTCGAACTTGCCGTTGAATAAAAAAGGCAGTTTTGAGGACAGATTTATGAAACTGATAACACAACAGGACTATGATGATGAAATGAAAGTTCTAAGGTGCCACCTACATCCGGAACATTTCGTATTCCCACCCCAAAAGAGGCCTCTCCCTTCCATCAAGCACTTAGAAAATGGACGCCTATAAAGCAGGCCCCTCTGAATGAACTACTTTCAAATTTTATTCAGTCTGCCTGCCCGATGTTTTATTTCTTGTGAATATCATTTGTAAAAAGGAGCAACTCAGCCGGAAGTTGCTTAGGCATTGATAAATATATCATAAGGCTAACTGTCTATTGCAACATTACTGGAATTATCGGAATTTATCCCGCAATTCTTAAATGTTTTCCTATAGTCATTATCTCATGTTGAGCTACATGTTTACTGATGATGATATGCAGCATGAGTCTTCTGTTAACCAATTCTGTTTTCATTTCCTTTAAAGCAAATATATTTCTCTTCAGACGTATAAATTTATTGCGGTGTGCAAATCCATAATTTAAACACTTATTATACAGACAACCTATGAGCTATGTAACGAAGGCGACCCAAATTTGTCAGGCATTGAAATCAGGACAATGAAATGTATGGAGCAAATGAGGTTATGTCTGTTTAAATTGAGAAAATTTGTCAAACGCAAATGAGTTAGTGAGAATGCTATTGATTCCCAGCCACATCCTCAGATCAGCTAAAAAATTTTTTAATGCCCGAGTTTGGTTTTCTTTAATTAAGATAAGAAAGGCTTATTATAATTTTCCTTGGGGTCCAGAAACTCAACTTTGTTCATTGCTCTCTCTCTCTCTCTCTCTCTCTCTCTCTCTCTCTCTCTCTCTCTCTCTCTCTCTCTCTCTCTCTCGTAAGCCACTTAACAATCTTCCACGTCATTTGAAGTATACCAACAATGTTCGAAGACCGAAATTTCCAATATCTCTTCAGAGATAAAATCGACTTAAATTGGTTCTTCCAAGGAAACGTTTCTGACAAGCTTCTTTGGAATGTTTCTTTCATGAAAGCTCCAGGCTTCCGATATTCTTTTATAAGAGGAAATTCCCCTTGACTGGAGACGAGAACATAGAAAGACCTCAATAACTGGGGATCCTCTTAAATGTCTTGATATTATCTTTCGAAAATGAGTAAAGGGAATATGTAATATCTTTTCGCATCTCAAATGTTTTTAGATGTTCACATAAGAAAGAACTGCAAGGAACTGACTCAAAATGTCGGGCATTTGTAATAGATTTTTAGTAACCCATTTTTACTGAAAGTGTAGTGGGTGGCGGTTAATCAGTGAGACTCATCTTGACGTTTATAGTTTACTATCAACAAAAACAGAAATAAATAAAAAAATATCATCGAGTGTACTGGTTGATGGAGCATTTCGCCGTGAATCCTCTCTAAGAACATCTCTCACTCACTCTATTTCACACAAACTCCGTACATGCGGGTAACCAGTTATGGTATTTGCACTATTACAAAAGATCAGTTTAACAATATAGTTTTTTTATACTAAAGATGAGACGAAGGCCACTAGAACATGATCATAAGATATTTGTATTATAAACATTTAAGTATTTTTCTAGATAATAAAGGGTATGTGGCAACATATTTTACATATGTGTTCTCAAATGTTCTTTCTTGTCACGAGGACAGAACATGCAACACTCTCACGAATAGTAACTATGGGAGCGAAGGTGAAGTTGTCGAATACCAGAGGTCTTTTACAGAATAACGCCCACGTCCATACTTTGTTTTCGGTATTCTTTCAACTTTGTAAAACAAAGGTTATTACGTTATACAGTCCGTGTAATTATGTATATCCACAGAATAATTATTAATATGCCCCAACACTACATTATTAGAAAAGCAGGTTATTATGCTATTTACTCTCTTTTGAGGTGGATTCTTCCTTGTTTACTGCCCTGTCTCGTTCATGATATTAATCTTTCTCGTGGGAGAACTGCTGGCGTATGATCCCAGTTTTGTAGTTTCTGTATTCCCTTAATGTGCCTATTTACATTTGTATAGAAGGAGAGAGAGAGAGAGAGAGAGAGAGAGAGAGAGAGAGAGAGAGAGAGAGAGTACTACAAATGATTAATTACAGGTCCACCTGGCAATAGCAAAAGGTACTAGACATGAAGGCTAATGGGTACATTGTGCTAAGCGATATGTATTAAATTAAAAACTAATACAAGGGAACAATAGTAGGCATCATTGGCATGATTAATTTAAATTTGAATTAATTAGATGCTAAACAGGTTAAAAAATAACAAGAATAAATAGGATGTACAGTTTAGGACTATTATTTGACCGCATAAAACGATTGAAATTTTGCATAATGATTTTCGTGTTACATTAAGACAACGTATTTTATTCCATTATACGTTGTTATTTTAAAAACTGTCCTGCATTACGATGAAAAACTGTATCCATAAAGCCGTACAGCCGATTATATTTACGCACAAGTCACTTGTCAATGTCGCAATCGTATTATGAAAATTGAACAGATTTTTGTGACACTTAGGTAAATTGTTAGGTGCTGGTGGTTAGCAAGAGAACTTCTTCAGGTATTGACAGACAATGTACTCCCAACAGAGGCCTTCCAGATTGAGATATAATTAATTATATGAAGAAATATAAGGCGTATTTCGTTATGTAATTCTTATACCTATGCTTTAAAAGGTTTTTAATATATATAGAAATTACATAGAAAAGGGAAGAAGAGTAACGGTCAAAAGGTTATCATAATGAAAACCTTGAAATATTATTAACATTTTTAAAATGTACGTATGGGGCATATGATATTTACTTTAAAATATAAGAAAACTAGCACAAAATCTGATAACCAGTATTAAGGTCATCAACTGCATCTTTCGTGGAACATTACATCGTACATAACGTGCAAACAGATGAACTGAGCAATCACGGAAGTTGTTAATTCTGTCTCTTTATTAACGCAACTCATTTGCTTCAGAATTTTATGTAGAGTAACAACAATTAATACTGATCTTGGTTTGTTGGTTTGCGGATATCTTACTGGGTTCTAACGAAAAATTATGCACCTGAATGAAAACAAGGTCCTATTAATTAAGGGGAAAGGTATATTAACAGTAATCCGTTGCTTAATTTTTTAGGTAAGTCAGAGAAACCTCCACAGTTCATTGATATGAATACAGTCAGATTTTAGCTTAGGTGAGGGCAAGCACGCTAAGGACGCCAACAAGAAATGAAAGGCATTGCGCTTGAATTAAAGTTTTCCTAGTTTAAGGAACCAAGTCGCCAAAATATCAAAAGAATTCAAAAGAGAGGTTAAGTCCTTTAAGCTTCATAATTGTTTCGCACTTACCTTTTTGTGAATTACATCTCTCTCTCTCTCTCTCTCTCTCTCTCTCTCTCTCTCTCTCTCTCTCTCTCTCTCTCTCTCTCTCTCTCAACTATACCAGTCTTACGAATATCTTATCTTATTTAACATTAGCTTTTTTTCTCCTGCTTAAGTCACTCATCTTCCCAACAAAATAGATTGCTATAATTAATCCTTTTCCGGGTTCTTCTTTACTCCTTCTTTCCCTTTTCTTGCTACTCCTTGCAAGCATAACATTCTCACTCTTCCCATAAGGGAGAAAGAAAACTTATGATAGAAAATAATATCAGAAGTCTGTAACTAATTTTTCGGAAACCTTTCATGAAAATTTAGAAATTATGTCATTTAATATTCTTAAGCATTCCTTTTATTTAGATGTGGGAGATTGAGCAAAGAAATTATTTTTGCAATGATATGCATAACCTGTAATTGTAAGTTTTCCAGATTTATTTCTGCAGTCAAACAACAGGGATCCATAAGATATCTGCAATTTTATTACTTTCACCTTTTCTTCTACTGTTTTTATTTTCCCTCTGCAATCTTTGTTTATTACTGGACACTCCTTGAATGCAGAACTACGGCATGATGAGTATTATCATTAGTATTTAAGAAGCGCCCTTACCTTCCATTCTTTCACCCACCTTCACATTTTCTTTTAGCATTCTATCTACTATAATATACGGCTCTTTACTGAATTGCTTCAGTCCATGGGTGTCTACTTTTATTGTTCCTTGAGTTGATCAGTTTTGGTACATTTGCTTTTGTGCTTTTAGCAGTTTACTCCAATCGCAAATTTCTTCTAAATCTTTAGCTGGTCTTGCTATATGATCCGGTCAATCCATAATTCCAAATTATTCAAGAAAAGTTCATTTTTTATCCCAAACAACAGCGACACTTAATCCTATTCATTATTTAATGTCTATAGATAATCCCCCTTATCTCATTGTTATCCTTGTTCTTGCTGACTCACACAAGTTAACTATTTATCCGTAATTATTTTTATAGCGATCTAAAGATTAGGTGGTTCTATACAGAGTTCTTTTAAAGAAGGGCTTTGAGGACAAATGTTAGCGAAGCAAGAAAGCTTCTTTTCAACGGACTTGGAATAACTCCCCTTCTCCCTTCAATAAGAGTTGATTACTTTTGCTTTCATCATCATAGAATAGGGTCAGGTATTCCGACATGATATTAATTAATCATGCCTCCCATTTTTAATACTTACGTTTCTTTTACTTAATGGTGCATTTGGTATTAATTGCTTATACCAATTTCATGTTTCCAAGATTGCACGGTCGCTTTTTCTACCACTTTTCTTGTACCTTGCATCATTTAACCACAGTTTTTGGTTCTAATCACCAGTTATTTGTTTTTCCTCTTCATACCTATTTAACAATGTAGGGAGGTCAAGGAAAATGGTAGGCAAAAAAATCTAAACGGATAAAAGTTCGAAGATCTAGAGGTACACGTAAGCAAAACAGAAAATGAAAGAATAACATTTAAGTAACGGAATTTATGACTAAAACACAGTCGAGTGGAAATAGGAAATGGAATGTAAATAGCATCTTTTTTCTTTAAAAAATATTAATAATATAATATAGGAAACTTGGAATGGCAATATGGAGAGATCTGCAATAATTAGCTGTTTCGTGTATGTTAGAGATGTGTAAGATATTGAGTTAATTATAGAAGATATATAAATTTTGTTGTGCAAAGAATGTCAGGAAGATTTAGAACATTTCTTACTCTGCTGTTCTGTTGTGGAAATGCCATGCGATGATAACAACGATGAGATCGATGATAAAATTCTTCTGTATCTCGCTGCTTAGCAAAAACTAAACTGAAGAAGAAAAACTTCAGGTGAAAGAACTATGGAACTTGAAACTGGAACAAATAGGTCCAAGAAAAATAGACTGCGACAAGGTTCCATTGCAATGGCTTACCCAAACAACTTCTCAAAGTACAAAACGGAGGTCTTTCATTAAAACTATACTTCAGTGCTACTGTAAAAAGATACACCAACCCAAAGTCATTATTATTGTATATAGAAGCTCCTGAACAAGATATGAATAGGGTGTCTAATGGGAATATGCTCACAAAAGTCTTGCTTTTTTTGGAAATACTCATAAATATTTATAGATATATTTGAATATTAGAAAATGGTAAGGAAAAAGGTTTGGTAGATTATATAGTAATACAGATTAAATGGAAAAGTAAGGTAAGGTTTAGAAGAGGAGTGACTGGGGGTGCATCTGATCATTATGTGGTTGAGAAATATATGACAAAAGACTGACGTCTCATTTGGAGAGCCATGGTTGAAACTGTTGCTGTAGGTTTAATTAAAATAAGAACTTTGATAAGAAGGATGAAACAGGTAAAAGAATGAACCACAGGTAGAGAAGACGAATTGGAAGTAATGCACGGAGAATGCATGAGTTAGTAGGGAGTATCTGTAGTTTCTGGAGGGTATAGATAGAGGCGAGAAAAGCATCAAATATATGATGATGAAATTAGCGAGGTTATGACAAAGAGAGAGAGAGAGAGAGAGAGAGAGAGAGAGAGAGAGAGAGAGAGAGAGAGAGAGAGAGAGAGAGAGAGAGAGAGAGAGAGATTAATTCAAATATAGTTGCGGGATCAAAGAAATGATCATGTAGGAAATACGTAATGGATTTACAACGAACAAAGTGAATGGAAAAGTGGAATATGTTAAATATTTAGGGGCAAATCTGAGGAAATACTTCATGAAGAAAAATCAACCTTTTAGCGAGCAAACACAGAAAGAATAATTTACACATGAATATTAGAAGAGCGTCTGCACAGGGATAATGCTTTCTGCAGAGAATAATCTTGGTTCCGTGTCGCTGGCATGAATATTTTGAAGGATTAGCGTTTGTGGAGGATGGAACAGGACCAGAGCTACAATATACAGAAGTGCAAAAATCGAGAAAGTTCACTGTGACAATGATGTGGCCAAAGACATTAAGCCATTTAATTCTATTATTTAACAGATATTGTGTTGTAGAAAAAAATAATCATAAGCAATATCAAACAGCGTTCCTATCAAAGTTGCAGTTACAACGGCATTGGTTCCGTCTACAATTGCTTATACATTAATGAGGAAGACATTGATTATCGATGTACTTGTGATTATATGAAAAAAATTGCTAGTAAACCTTCCGTGTGCCCTATGATATCCACCTGATATTAGTTGTAGTAAGAGGGGAAAAAAATCAGATAAATAATAGACCTATAACGTTATTTTCTGTTTCATTAACAATGCCTGAAAGTTTGAGCTTCTTTTAGAAGCATTATTTAGTCTCATAAAGGGCTTTCTGTTCAGTTTTTTTTTTTATTAGCATACCTCACTTGCCTACAGATAACGTATTTATTCAAGGTTAGGACTTGCGCACAGCTATTGTTTTGTTTTGTTCTAAATAGGAATTAAAACTGTTCGCAGGCAGCTTATAGCAAAACAAATCTATTAAAAACTAAAAGACCTCTATCCTGGAATTCATTACTTCATATCGGTGCTATATAAAAATGATTTCACTGACTTCATCTTTCTAAAAACAAATATGCAAGCGAGTAAATGCTTCAGACATTATGTTCAATGAGTAAAATGCAGAACAATGTTGGAAATATTTCCCAGCTCTGCGGCAGCTATCTTTCAAAATCCTTCGAAACCACTTTATCCAGAAAACTAGATTGTATTATGTTCTGCCTTTAATAATTTCAAGAAACTTTCTAAACCCCTGCTTTGCATAAGTAAACTTTTTTTCCATGTCCGATTTTTAGTCACCTTTTAATGCTCTCTTTTTTTATGCTTTCGGGAAACTAGACATCACTGAAGAAAATAAACATCTTTCCCTCGTTTCACATCTTATTGTATCCGATTTCAATACCATTTCCTAGAAGTTTGTTGATACAGGCTCAAAACCCTCCTTTAATTTGTTCCGGTTTGTACCTTTCCTTTCAACAGTCTCCTTTTCATGCTGAGATCAAACACCCTCTTTAGGCTGACTACTTCGCTGCTGCACCTCCCTTTTGTGAATGACAATTTGTATTTCTCTTGTATTCTCTGCACAGTCTGAAAATAACCTTTGGAAGCCATCGTTTCTTACTTTCCACAGCAAAAGACGTATATAATAAACTCAGTCATATCTCTTGGCCATGACTTCTTCAGAAAGTCTGTTACATACAGAAATATTGTTGGTTGATACCAAGGGCAAGGAAGAAAAACTATATAAACAGGATTATATATCGATTACTGTTATATAATTATAGGCTATTTCAAGTAAGGTGAGGCCAGAGGGTAGAGTTGTAAGATCGATTTGTCTTTGGATAACCACTCTGTTACTGGAAGAATTCGCGTTAGTTTATGATATTGTCCCAAACTATTTTTTAAGTCTAACAAAAATCACAAAGATTATGTCATGGAGAATCCTCCGAAAGATACTAAAATTGGAATACGTGAAAAGTTTAGGTTTCTCGGGTGATATGATTGCATCTCTTTCTAGTCCCTCACTCTACCCCAGATCTTTCTCCCTCCAAAGTGTTTTATGTGATCACATATTGATCGGTTTCTGCTTTTTACATAAGATGCCTGACCAGATTATTTCGAGTTAGGCGTAAAATTAAAGAAGTAAATATGTTCACAGCTCAAAAGACTGGGTACCAAGAAAACATTGCAATCATAGATATATTAGATAGAAACGTTTATAATACTGGATCATTTTTTGCTAGTGAATCGACTAGGTACACATTTTAGTTTTATATAAAAGAAGACAACTGACATGGCTTTGTCTGTCCGTCCGCACCTTTTCTGCCCGCACTTTTTCTTTCCGCCCTCAGATCTTAAAGACTACTGAGGCTAGAGAGTTGCAAATTGGTATGTTGATCATCCACTCTCCAATCATCAGACATACCAAATTTAAATTACACCTCTCTAGCCCCAGTAGTCTTATTTTATTGAAGGCTAAAGTTAGCCATGATCGTGCGACTGACAACGCTATAGGGCCGTGGCTGAATGTTTCATGGATCGCAGCCCATACAGCATTATACACTGTACAGAAAATTCGATTGCGCCGAAGAAACTTCGGCACATTTTTTACTTGTTTACAAGGGACATAGCACAAAATAAAAGAGGGAAGGTTGTTTGCCTACGCACTTTAAGTGCTACCTTATAACAGACGAAAGTAATGGGCTCCACCTTTTAGGTCAAAGAATGCAGCAGAGGTACACCCCTGTTTATACTGATGCTTCCTGCCTATGAGGAATCCATTTAAATGATAGCCAGCGATCTTTGAGGTCAGCCGTTTCTGTTTCTCTCATAAAAGGGATAACTCAGATGTTCCAAACAGAGTTTACCTGAAGCAGAAGAACCACTTTGAAATGAAATTTAGATTATTCTAATTATGTTTTGTATCCATTTATTTCTGACATAAAGATTTTGTTTGATAAATGGTAATGTTAAACAAATACAGATAAAACCTCAAGACAAGAGAAATTCTAATGTATATATATATATATATATATATATATATATATATATATATATATATATATATATATATATATATATATATATATCTTTATATCTCTCTCTCTCTCTCTCTCTCTCTCTCTCTCTATATATATATATATATATATATATATATATATATATATATATATATATATATATATATATATATATATATATATATATATATATATATATATATATTTTTATTCCTCACTCTGAAGCAATGAAAGCTTTTATGATAGCATATAATATAATATATATATATATATATAAAAGCTTTATTCAGAATTATAATAAAAGATAATAAAGATAATAACAGGTCTCATGCTTTAATGCTAAAAGACCTGAGAGCCACCGGTGTGCAGGCACTATTAGTGAATGACTGCACTGAAAAGGCATTCCGATTTTACTTTGGACGGAAGGATTCCTGTAATAGCAAAATGGTTGATAATTAACATCTAACGGATAGATCATTATGGGAATAATATGAAACGCATTAAGATGTAAATTTCGTGACTGCAGCTTGATCAAAATTCCTTTTTCGTTGTAAAATGAATATTAGTATGATCTGTAAAATGGCCCAGGTGTTTATCATCTGGTATGACTACACGTAGATTTTAATCTTTTATTTTTTGTAAGATCACCGGAATGTCATAGATTATAGCAATTCAACTTTCTTTTTATAAAGCACTAACTTTAATTTTCAATTATTGTACCATACAAGAGCTTCTAATTTATAAAAAAAAAAAAAAAAAAAAAAAAACGTGCTGCTATTAATTCATAGGATATTGCGTAACCTTTTGTCAGGATCCAGTTCAAAGAGCCTCTCAAAACTAATTATCTTTGGATTATCGCCGTAAAATTAAATATTTTGTTCAAACAATTTAATACCTAACAAAAATGCCAAAGGTGATTTTTAACAGTTCTGAGTCATTTTTACTGACAACGAGGGTAATAAGGGTGATACGTCCCACCTAGCCTGAGTACATTTGCAGATTTTGTCAAGAACGTAAGAACGGGTTTTAAAAGACTATGTGAAAGATTTTTTTTTATCACCCATCCAAATGAATAACTTCTGGGAGACAATGATGAACATTTAGAAATTAGTCACCAATGGGAACCAGCCCTTCCAATGTAACTTGGGTCCGTATTCATGCGCTTCTACGACATTTAACACAATGAACTACATTTTCTGAAGTCCCATCATCGCCCAAACATGAAATTGATAATTAATAGACACACTGGATATGTAGATGATAGTACTGCAGATTTATTGAAAGTTTCACCTCCTTTTAATTCATTTCAGAGGGAAAATTAAATGTTACTAACGCAATTCTTTGTTTCTAGATTCTTCGTTATGCAAATATACATAAAGAAATATCAAAGCAAGCGACAGTGATTATTTATTCTTAAAATAAATAACAGTATATACCCATGATTAGCCTTTGTATCTGTTCAAGTGTTGAAAGAGGATTTTCATGTGAATTCACCCTATTCGCTTTCACTCAACTATTCTATTGATGTTAACCTCGTCACAATCATTCTTCGTTTTTGCATTTCGCAATCATGCAATATGGAGAATAAGCACTTCAGTAATACAAGAATTAAAATGGTTGAGGTATTTCAAAATCTAGAAAATACACAAAAGCTTCCACTGTAAACAAACATTTCACGTTAAACCCATTTCCGTTTTGCATTCCGCATAATATTTACATTCCTCGGATATCGAGTTTCCGACCTATCATGTGCATAGTATTTCAGACTTCACTTGTAACGGAAATAATTCCTTCGCTATTTTTCCTTCTTGGGTTGAGTTTTTCATTTGAATTAAATATGGGCATATGTTTGCGACAGAGGAAAGTAAACAAACAATACTAGGATGTCAGCGTTCTGTGATTAAACTAAATTTACCCTGCTGAGAGAAACAAATGTTTAAGTGGACATTTGGCATGAGGCCAACCTGTGATACTGAAAGATTGTACAATCATCAAGGAAACATAGGTGTTCCAGGACTCTGATGGCAGTAAATTCCTCTCTCTCTCTCTCTCTCTCTCTCTCTCTCTCTCTATATATATATATATATATATATATATATATATATATATATATATATATATATATATATATATATATATATATATATATATATATATATATATATATATATATACACACACACACACACACACACACACACACACACACACACACATATATATATATATATATATATATATATATATATATATATATATATATATATATATATATATATATATATATACAATATTATCACTTAACATTCCACCTAATGACCTGCCTCTTTTTCTTTGTTTCCCGAATAACACTTGCATAAAAGATTAGTTCTTTTGTCGGCAGTTGTTTCCCCCTTAAACATCGGATAAGTGATAAAAGTGCTGTTATAATTAGATTTTTGTCCCCACTTATAACTTTCAGGAATAAAAAAAACATTAAAACAAGCAATTAAATTTTAGGTTGAAGAAATATTTAATAACCTTAAAGAGAAAAAGAAGCATTACAGGTTTATATTATGAAGAGGTACACAGCGAATAGAAATGGTCTTACTTCCTTGAGGCAGTTTGTTTTCATCAAGAGACGTAAATTATGTAAAGGGAAATCTTTGTCCCCATAACCTTTTTCGCCTATGGCAGATTGTTATACCTTTGATTTCGTTTTTTTTTTTCCCATGCTACAAAGGCCCAGGATTGGTTATTCCAATATGGATTAAAGGAGATAATATAGCATGGCAGCTTCGAGAATTTTGGAACTGCAGGTATTCACCACCCGTGGCCCTCTGCAGTTTGAGGATATTGTTGATGGCTGAACCTTGTCCATCAATGGAGCAGTGTTGTTCCAGTTTGGCAGCAACCTTGCTGTTTCCTTGACTCTGTCGACCATCTGTATTTTTCGGAGATGCTCTTGGGGCCGTCATGAGGCGGTTTTCGATGATTATGCTGCAGTGTTCAATGGTGTTCGTCCTTCTCGACCTATGATGGGGTCTTGACATCTCTGTGTAGATTGTCTGTGGTGATTTCCGTACTGCATGAGGTTAATCTGTTAAAATGCAATTATTCTTCAGATTCTGTTATATTGTTATTTTATATCAGTGATTTGATATTTATGCTGCTTAATTATTTCATGTGTTATTTATGAAGTTCGTTAAGGGTATACTTATTATTGTTTGGTGCTGTTTGTGCACTTATTATTTATGCTGTCTGATTTGCTTTTTGATATAGCTGAAGCGTTGTTAACTTCAGTTTAAATGTTTACTGTTTGGTTTGGTAATTTACTTTCAAGGTGTTTTTGAAGTAGCCTTGACTGATTTTACTGCATCCATGTTATTTAACTGGCTCGCTTGATGGCTATTTCATTGATTTTTGTAATGTGATTATTTTTGGGTCCAAGCCTGACTCATTTGTAGATATGTGAATAATTTAGGTTAATAAACTAGTATTAAGGTAATTTTGCTGGTTTTGCTGAAGCCCTTTTCCAGTTGCTGTCTCGACTCCTGCCAGTCTTTTCAGACCCATTCTTACTTTATTTGTTGAACCTGTGTGGAGCCCATGGCTGTCCATTACAATATATATATATATATATATATATATATATATATATATATATATATATATATATATATATATATATATATATATATATATATATATATATATATATATATATATATATATATATATAGATAGATAGATAGATAGACGTTTTCTGTAAGTCTTAACAGGAGGATACAGTTTTAGTGAAGGAAAAAGGTGTTATTCGACATGCAATTGCAAGAAAACAAAAGTCTGTGTACAATTATTCATTTGGCTACACTGGAAGCCAAAAAGAAAATGAGAAAGAAAATAATTAATTTATGAAAAATAAACATGAAAAGTTGGGCAAAAGTGTTGAAGAGAATAGGAAGTTTATAAAAGAAAACTCAATGCAGAAATGGGTCAAATTATGTATCTCAGAGAGGATAGGAAGTTTATAAAAGAAAAACTCAATGCAGAAATGGGTCAAATTATGTATCTCAAAGAATACGATATAATTCAAAAGATGCCGTCTGAAATAAGTGCTATTGAGGATGGATGACAAATATTTTCAAGATTTTTTGACTGTGGAAGATAGAAGAAAGGCTGAGCTGAATGGCTTAAGAGTGGGAAAAAAGTATGTATGTGTTACAAGGAACAGATTCAACACTTTTTTGAAAGTGTACGTTGCGTGTAATCCTAGCGATCTTTCTTCAGGAAAAAGACGTATAAAAATCGACCCATGATAACACTTGCATCCTTTTCCCTCTCTCTCTCTCTCTCTCTCTCTCTCATCTCTCTCTCTCACCGTGTATCGACTCTCTCTCATCGTTTACCAAAGCTCACCCACCCTAACCTCACTCATTCTCACCAAAGCAATTAAATGGACTATTTAAAGAAACACAATCGTTCTTACAAAAAATAGGTTTATTATTCGAATAACCCAACAAGAAATGAACAAAACAAAGCAAAGATTAAAATGCATAATAAATGAATTATCGAGTCAGATAACTAAACTCTAAACTGCAAAACACTTCTGATTAAAGAAGTCTCATTATGGCTAATAGCCTGGAAATCCCCAAAATCTCACATACTCACAAATCAATAAATAAAAGTCATGTCAAAAAAAAAAACAGTCTACCACATAAAGAGATTGACATTGCAAATGACTTGCATGTCCTTTTTCTCAAACTCCCAAGTCCACATGTTATTCCAACATGTCCACAGACATCTGTCGAAAGAATTAAACATGATAGAAAACTCCCAAAAACATATGAAATGCAAAACACAATAATGGAAAGTGAAAAATGCATAGCCAAGATATGGCAAATGTAACATAACAAAATAATAATATAAAAGAGGTATGAATATTCATATTAAATCTCCCACACCAGTTCAAAAGTTCATAATGATTAGAAAATCATGGTAAAAATCACAAGTTCAATTTTCTCCCATAAAAACAGAGATTTGAAACTCTACCTTATCTGCCGATTTTCAAAGCCTGGATCCTCTCCAAAGCTTATGACTGACAATTGCAGTTCTGTCACGTTAATGAACGGTCAAACTCACTTTTAGGGCAGATTTTGGCATAATCTAGATCAAAGTAACGCACGTACTATAATATACATAACGCTTGGAAGATCACCTGACCGGCAATATTGCTGAGGAATCAAACTATTTGCTGAATACAAAGATTTTACAACTAACGGCTCTGTCGGTACTATCTCGCCCAAAAATTCTTTTGATCACATCTTAAAGCATTGAAGCTATGAAATGCATATATGTGTCCTTTAAATATATGTATATATATATATATATATATATATATATATATATATATATATATATATATATATATATATATATATATATATATATATATATATATATATATATATATATATATATATATATATATATATATATATATATATATATATATATATATATATATATATATATATATATATATATATATATATATATATATATATATATATATATATATATATATATATATATATATATATATATATATATATATATATATATATATATATATATATATATATATATATATATATATATATATATATATATATATATATATATATATATATATATATATATATATATATATATATATATATATAGATATATATATATATATATATATATATATATATATATATATATATATAGATATATATATATATATATATATATATATATATATATATATATATATATATATATATATATATATATATATATATATATATATCTGGAAGAGGGAAAGGTTCTGAAGGCATGAAAGAGAAGAATAATCTTTCCATTACATGATGGTGGTTGGTAGAGGCTGCTGTACGAATTATATAGGCATAACATAAAAGGGCATTCCAGGAAAGATGCATGGTAGGACTTTGATGGCGAAATTAAGACAGATGGTAGAAGGACTGATAGTGGAAGAACAATTTTGGCTTTAACCAAGATGAATATATTTGGATGATATGGAACTGGTATATAAGACGTTAGAAAGCACAAGAAAAAGTTTTATGACAAACGCCGACCTAGAAAGAGCCTCTGATAGAATTAACAGAGAAGCTATGCAGAGGTTGTTATGGTTGGTCTAGAAAATTAAATGTGAGAGTAATTTTCTGGTCTTCAGAACTCGACATTACAGAGGGAAGTTATCACACCATATGGTTTTGACATAAGCCCCTTTTCAAGGTAACGGAAGTCAGGTTAGCTGATAAATGTCGTATAAATATTTTTCCGTTCTTGATCGACCTTGATAGGTAAGTACCCGATGAGTATTTTCCAAAAGAAAGAGTGAATGGAGCCTTTTTCAAGGTTGCCCATAATTTTAAAGGCCAGAATCAAAAGCGTGCTAACTATGTAGCCTGCCAGGGTTATCTCTTAGTTACCATGTAACTACTTAGTTTTAACGTCAATTCTGAAATATATGGCTGCTGCTGCTAACTTTCTTCTCTCACCTGAGAGACTGGATTAGATTTCAACACGAAGTAGATATTTACTTTCAATAATGCTCTAAATATATGGGTTGAAGTTTTATCTTTGATGCGAAAAATTTTATAGATTAATGAATAAATTGATTTATGATTTATAAAAAAATCACTGATGCACTGTTTACGATATCAGACAACATAACAATGATTTGTATGCATTATATACATTATTGACATTTGTTTGTGGAGGAATCAGTCTCTTTCTCTCAGTTTCTTTTTCCATGGAAACTACTTTTCGTCAATTATCACTGCTATTTGCACCTAATATAGAACACGCTGATATAAACACTATGAAAGCAAAATATTGACTTCAAAATATATGATAGGCATGTTGCAAAGGTTTAAAGCCTACGAAAGAAGCTACATTTTTTTGCTTAATTAAAAGTTATCTCTCTCGACTTGAACGTGTAAAAACAATGGTGCTTGCAGCAAGACAGTGACATATAAAACTGATGTAATGTCGAAACACTTAAAAGATTAAAAGCTTTTCTGTCCACAAAAAATGCTGACAATTCTGATTTCTTCCTTACATTACATTTATGGTTTTATCCTGTCTCATTAAAAATTTCGAATGGATGTTCCGGTGGGTTATTTTTCTGTTAATTATCTTGAATTAGTGTAAAAAGCCTTTGTTGGTCAGTATACTTAAAAATCGAAAAAGGTAGTTTTCCGCATTTTAAAATTTAGATTAACAATAACCTTTATTATCGCATTCAGGCATTATGAAAATATAGCACAATTTTTTTATTAGCAAGTCAAAGAAGTCAATGATATAACTGAGCCACTTCAGTAAACAGTCAGTAAGCAGAGAAATATAATACCTGTAAATGCCAGAAACCAATTTTCCCTAACAAAGGCAACATATTGCGTATACCTGCTAGTGAAACACAAAACGTTTGCGTGTAGTAATTTCCTGTAATTCAGCGTTGAGATTTCAACAGCTATCATTATGACATTAACACAAGAGGCAAATTCGGGTCTTATTTCTGTTCCCTTACATATTCAGGAATAATTACCACGGTAACTTGAGCGAGCACGTAAACTAATTAGAATTCCCCAGACACAGTTACGGCGAATGGAATATTAGCCTACATGTCTTAGTTTTGATTTTGATCAGTAGATTAATTAGATGCTTTATATAAAGTAAAATCAGAATTATAAAGAATAATGATTGATTTTTGTTTCTTGGAGCGAAACATTAAGTTATGAATTATCATAAGGCACTTCTTAATTTTTTACTTTTGTTGTAGATTTGAGGCCATAGAATGAAACAAAAGAAGAGAGAGAGAGAGAGAGAGAGAGAGAGAGAGAGAGAGAGAGAGAGAGAGAGAGAGAGAGAGAGAGAGAGAGAGAGAGGTGGGGGCTATTCATAGGACGAGGGAAAGCAAGACTTTGCATCACTGTATTTCACACCTGACTGAATTCCAAAATATTTGTAAGTTGACGAAAAAATATTTTCATAAAAAATATTCGGACATTAAATCATTGTAAGTCTGATGTTGGGATTTTGATATTAGAAAATTGGAAATTATTTTCTAATGAAAAGTTATTTCTAAACCGGAAAACTGAATCAACAATCATATTTCTTTTCTTATTCCAGTATCTTTGGTTTATTAGGATTCACGAGGCATAATTGGATTAGTACAGAAACGAACATAAAAATTACTTATTGTTAGATAAACTGTCATGGCATGGATGAATCCTTCCTTCTATTATTATTTTCTGTTATTAAAGTTCCTTTTCTCGCCGTCACCTAGAGGTTTAACCCTCCTTTCTCCCCTTTCAGTCACTCTTCATCCCCCTCTTCTCTGAGGAAAGATCAAGAAGAATATTACTAGAAGAATCGTTCAGCTTTTCCTTTGGATTCCGGATACAAGTGGTATTGCTGGGAACACTTGATTCATTTATAAAAAAAAAAAGACACGGAAACATCAACAAGCGCCAGTTATGCTAATTACCCCACGACCAAGACCCCCCACCTCTCTCTCTCTCTCTTTCTCTCTTTTGCACTTGAGTATAAAGCCTTCACGAACTATCTAAATTCTTCCAGACATATCTTATTCTTTTTTTTCAAGCATGTCTTAACTTTTTTTTCAGGTGGAGGCCTTGCAAGAACTCATAATTTTTGTCATCTGAAACACATTAGAGTTGTTGGTGGGTGGCCTGTTACGAGTTTAAATACACCGATCTGGCTTCCAGCTGTATCCTTTCTGATTAACATACAGTATAGCTATTCAACACCCCACATAACATAAATAATCAAAGCAGCATGCAATAAAAGAGATAATTATTTAAGTTAAATACATGCTACCAATTTATTGTGGAATATATAATAGTAATAATAAGAGCTAAATAATTTGATGAGGATAAAAATTAAGGCTTGGCCCTTAAATGATTGAGTTGTGACCTTCAAATTCAGTTCGATGTTAGATATATTGCCAAAAAATATCTCCACTTAGGTATTTACCTAAAAATTTCATCAATATCAAATGAAAATCAAATATGATACTCTCAACATACCTATGACCTTTATAAATAGTTTTTAATATAGAAAGGAATTATGGAGAAACGACCGCCGATTGTGGGAGGAAAAGGAAGACACACTTGGATTTGAGTTGCCTTGCTCGAATGCATATTTATTGGTGTTGGTGCTTATGGCAGATATTCAGGTTTACCCAATATATTTTTTTATGTATATGCTGCTCTTCTTTTTCCTCTTCCCCTTCTCCTTCGTCACTATTGCTTTTCCCACTTTTGCAACCTTGCTAGAAAAGTTCAAGCTTAAGTTTTTCTAAGAATTTTTGCATATAAAGTATGATCATATTGATATTAACCAATAGCATATCGATTTTTCTAACAAAGCAGTGCCCTAACAAAAACATTAGAATACCTGAGCTACACATAATCCGAATAGAAAGCATTTAAATTTGCGTAAAGAGGAATTCCACTGAAATCTGTTTCCGGGACAGAAACATTTACCCAAACTTATTCTCATATCTCAAGTTTAACCTTCCATTCATTTTCCAACGCTGTCGAAATATTTATTTCAGTAACCAAAACGTCTGACTTCGATTTACTTTGAGTGCAGCAGTGGCGTCATATTAGCTTACCGATTGCGTATATGAACGTCATCCAAATTTAAGTCCTTCGCTTACTGATGACTTATCCAAACGTAAAAAAAAAAAAAAAAAAAAAAAACACTCTTTGAATATGTAATTAGCTGCAAAATGAAACAAAATTGAGTGATCTACCTTGACAACTGTCGGAGATATGAGTCTTTGAACAAATAAAAGTATAAAATTTTTACTCTTAAAGCTCTCAAAGGCACAGCAAGAATGCTTTGTGAATCAGCGCTTTGTCAATCGGGTCAAAGACACAAGGGAACGCGAAGGCAGCTGATTCGTTAAGCGAGGGCAAAGGGACCTTCGCTCTCTTATCTTTATTCATTTTGCTTTAAAACTTATTTTCTGCTTAGCTTCTCAGGAAAAGCAGAGAACCGCATTTTCCCACACCTTTGCCTCATAGGATTTATGAAGAGTATATTCATGTGTTTCTATGGTCGTTGAATTAAATATATATACATTCTACAGTATATATGACATGTATATATGTGGGTATCTTTGCTTAAATTTTTTTTTTATTAGAACAGCGCTGGCTGCCAAGAATATGGGTGGCTTCGTAATTCCTTTCAATCACTTAATATTATTTATACATACCCACAATCCTACCTAGTTACCTATCCACTCACACAAATTCATGCATACAAAAATATACATATCGGCACTGTGCATGTCTTTTTGAGTAGATACGTATTCCCTTCGAGAAACCGTGTCTAACTTATCCAAGGTCGTTAACTAAACGGAAAAAGCTCCTTTAATTTTGTATCCATTTTGTCAAGTAATAATACTAGGCCAAATTTACATGCAACCAACCCGGCGCAAACCAACCCAATTTAGGGAAAACTCTGCTAAATTAACCTTTAGCTATTTTATATTTTCAGGTGAAACAATAAAAATCTTTCTGAATAACTGCGAGAAACACCTAACCAACAACAGAATTATACCTACCGCTGTTATGTCATTTCTCCAACGTATTAGAAAAGGTACAATAAAATAGGTTTCTATATTGTCTTCATATGTCTCGTAACTCACAAGTACTCACTACCCGTCATGTACCAACATAACAATAACTAAAATATTTTTTCTAATAAAAAATAGGGAATGTTATTTATGGCTAAAAACACTCGGGGAGGATTATACTTTAAGATAAATCATTCCTGGAAGTGAGACGATCGTGGGAAAGTTCGTGAATCTGGATTTTGTTATGGCCATATCAAGGAACGCATCATTATTAAGGGTAATGAAAATTTAGAATCAGACAAGCAGAAAGGTAATGGGACATAAAAAGAGCCATTGTAACTAGTTTAATTTAGGCTTAACATGGCAAATAAGAAAATATGTGATATTTGTGCCCAAGGAACGTAGACAATAACTGCCTTGACGTGATGGCAATTTAGAATTAACGGTAATATATAGAGATAATGACATCAGGTTTTTTAAACAACATTTGAAAAATATGACATTTTAAAGATATATTCCGGTAAACGAGCAGATCCAAGTCATTGATTTTTTTGTTTTGTATAAAAATTGGCGTTATATCAATTAGAAGGCCATCGAATTTACAGTAAGTGCGTGGCTTCCCACGACATTTGCAAATGAATGTTCCGACAACATGAAGGAAATCTGAGGTAAGTGATGGTGAGTATGGAACTCACAGTCTAGTCTGTGTTATGGGGAGTCAAAACCGAGAGTTGAAAAAAATTCTCTAAAAAAAAAGTATTTGATATTTTAACTCGCAACTTTTGTGGAATATGTTGAATAAGGTTTCGGACATTGTGTAGGCATGATACCGTGAAATCACGACGCTGTGACGTCATACGCTAAAAATAGGACAGTTAATCTAAAAATATCCTGGTGGCTTTATTATTTGTGCTAGAGACACGAAATTTGGCATGGATATTCTTAAACATAATACAAATTTCATAACATTTTTGTTTTTTGGTATTTCCTCAAATATCATGAAATATAGTGTTCACAAGATGGCTGCCCAGAGTGACGTCACGGAAATTACGGATTTTCTGCATTTGATTCCATATAACACGGTCAGTTTTTAATTTACCAGAAAAAGCAAAATGTCTGTATAAATGTATTGGTAATAAGAATAAGCATGAGCAGGGTCATGTAAATATGGTGAAAATTTGAATTTTTATGAATATTTGAAATAAGAAAAAATAGTTTTTTGCTGCTGGCGTTTAAAGTTTGGAAACACCTGTAACATACTTATTTCTTTCTTGAATTTTGTAATTTCGAGGCATAAAACTCATCAATATATAATGATACTGTGGGCAGCTAACCAACAATTTAGATAAATATTAGCAACTAATTAGGGGCTCCTATTTACAATGAGGTGGCATCTGGCACCACTGTAATTTTCATGTTACTTTCCTCTTTGCCGGCAAAATGCCTAACTCAGAGTGCTCTTCCTTTCATTACCAATGGCCTTTGGCATGATTGCTATAATGTCAAAGAAAAAAGTGACAGAAAAACCACGCTAGAAAGCGGATGCCGGCAGGAGCAAAATGACGCAAGCCATATACCTCTAATCTAATGCAAGCGTTTCGCTACTGAGTAACTGACTCAGACTCGCTACAGCTCTGCTCAGCAGCTGTTTGCCGAACTTTGCAGTTGCCGTAACCTTCAGAAATGTAAGGCATAATGGCGTAAGTGGCAAATGTAAAATAAAGGAATATGATCTCTATTACCGTGGCGCATTGGTTCGAAAGCGCCACGCCCCCTCCTTAAAAGGTTACGACGCTGTTCCTTTAAACGCTTCTACACGCTATTATAGATTTTCCATACTTCCTCGTGATTTTTTAATATTTAAAGATTGGAAATATTGGGTTTTTCAAAATACGTTTTTTCCGAAGTTTTTCGGTTAAGCGACCCCTTACATCAGCTAATGTTGGTGTCAATTGAAGGAAGAGAAAGTTAGCCAAACTGTTTAACTAATTTGTTAGTGAAGTATATAATTACGGAATAAATGTTTGAAAGGTAGATACTGAGGAGGATTCAAGCAAAGACCCTCCACAAATCAGAATGCAATGAAATGATTTCGCATTGCGGAGAAAACGTGTAAAGCAACGTATGGATATCTGGCAGCTTTGATGAATTGAATACAAAGAAGTGAAAGGGAAGTAACAAAGTGTTGGATTAAAGTCAAATTAGATTCATATATATAAATGGTTTTAATGCAAGAGGTATTTTAGCGCGTGTAATATCTGCTAACAGTAGCCTACGCATGAGAGATAGTTAACTCTTTTTCTAGAATTACAGTTGGATGACATGGGAAAAAAGTTTTTAATCACGATGGAATTTCCTAAGAAAAAACCAGTAAAAGTGTAAAGAAAGCCCAGATCTTTAATTATCTAAATAAACCGTTTCAAGATTTTCTATAGGGAAGTAACCAGAAAAAAAGATTGCTTAAGAATATTATAAAGAGGAAGCTAATGGTATCCCAGTAGGAAGGACAATTTTGAAATCTTGACTTGGTTCCTTGGCTTTTATCTAACTATCAATGTAGCCCATCATCGCTCTACTTAGAGATTATCTTTTGTGCATCAGCATCTCGTTGCATCGGTCCTTCTTTACCTGACCTGGCAAATTTACCCAGTAGAAAAAAATATGCTGTTTGACGTGCCTGACCATTATATTGAATAAGCTTGAAATTCCAGAAAAAAAAAAATAGTGTTACAGATGTGATAAAGACAGAGCGCTATTAAGGAATGTAAAGAAACTGTGAAATTGATTTTATACAAATGCAGGTAGCATCCTCCCTGCGTTTTAAGAATAAGAACCTTCTAATAAATATATTTTTAGACTATTCCTGCACCTGTCACTGGAATATATTCCTGATAATCTAATCATGTCTTGCATTAAAAGTTTGTTAGAACGCCAAGAATACATTGAAGAAGAACTATCGGTTTACAGTGTAGTTTCTATAAATCA
>NC_089753.1:66074882-66079882 GCF_040412425.1 Macrobrachium rosenbergii
AAATAGGCTTACCAGCCACGCTGTCCACTATTTTCGTGCAGTAATGATACACTTGAAAATAATTGCTCTAGTGAAAGGATTTAACCAGTTTCCTTCGTGTGCTTTGATCCGACAATTGTCATGAAAAAAATATTCAGTGATTTATGTATCCATGAGTTCCACACAATCTGCTTTGATAGCGGTAACAAGTTTTAATTATGCTTCGTAGGTTCGACAGTGATATATTACACTATTGAACAATAATCAAGAGATATGTTCCCAATCGAGCTTAAATTTTACACAAATTGTATTTTGAATCAAAGTAAGGTGAAACGTGTGCTAATATATTCATTATGCCGAATAATATCACTTAACATATACACTGATATAATATGGCTGTGATATTTCAGATCAGATGTCCAGGATATTGAATCCGACAAAGCATTTGGCTACTCGGAGATTTTCATGGAACAATGTTTTATCATAATCCTCTTTAACAAAGGCGGTTTCATGCCAGCAGTGATGTTTAAAAACACATACACATAAATCATGCACTCGTTTCGATGAAGTCTGTATCCACCAAAGTAAAAGGATAAAACGCTTGGCAGTTATTTAAAAAATATGATGGTATAACTACTAGCGCTCGAGGTATAATCTATATTTAGTGAAAAGATATGTACGGTATTTGAAGAATGCTTCTAAATCATAAAAAGGAAGATAAGCGATTGGTTAAGTAGAAACAACTAATATGAAATATCTGTTCACTGCGTCATCCAACGAAGAAAAATTTCCTTAGAAAACTGGAAAAGGATTGAAATTCAACATAAACAAATCCAATGCTGCTGTTAACTTGTGATTTGCGCTCGGCATACTACCACAAGTTGAATCATCTGAGAACAGTTATCAACAAAAGCTGCGAGTCATACAATGGGGGTATATATATATATATATATATATATATATATATATATATATATATATATATATATATATATATATATATATATATATATATATATATATATATATATATATATATATATATATATATATATATATATATATATATATATATATATATATATATATATATATATATATATATATATATATATATATATATATATATATATATATATATATATATATATATATATATATATATATATATATATATATATATATATAAATTTCTGACTCACGTCAGGATCGAACCCAGGTCTTTCAGGTGGAAGGCAAGGGCGCTATCCACTAGGCCACACAAGTCTAAAAGAAGTTGGAACCTGAGAGCAACTGCACCCAAGGAATTACCTGGGCAAGCTAACTGCTTGCTATCCACTAGGCCACACTAGTTTCTATCCTAGTGGATAGCGCCCTTGCCTTCCACCTGAAAGACCTGGGTTCGATCCCGACGTGAGTCAGAAATTTATTTCTGTTCCACACGTGATTGTGTGTTGATTATTTTTGTCTTATTCACTCAGAAGGGATAATTCGAATGAAATGCTGTCCATTGGGTCATTGCTGAGTCGGGAAGTTGGGGAAAACTCGCTGGTATGCAAGCAGTTAGCTTGCCCAGGTAATTCCTTGGGTGCAGTTGCTCTCAGGTTCCAACTCTTTAGACTTGTGTGGCCTAGTGGATAGCGCCCTTGCCTTCCACCTGAAAGACCTGGGTTCGATCCTGACGTAAGTCAGAAATTTATTTCTGTTCCACACGTGATTGTGTGTTGATTATTTCCATATATATATATATATATATATATATATATATATATATATATATATATATATATATATATATATGGCCATTGTATGACCCGTATTTCCATATTAATTGTTTCTACTTAACCAGTCGCTTATCTTCCTTTTTATGATTTAGAAGCACTCTTTAAATCCCGTACATATCTTTTCACTAAAATATAGGTTATACCTCGAGCGCTAGCAGTTATACCATCATATATTTGAAATAACTGCCAAGCGTTTTATTCTTTTACTTTGGTGGATACAGTCTTCATCGAAACGAGTGCATGATTTATGTGTATGTGTTTTTAAACATCACTGCTGGCATGAAACCGCCTTTGTTAAAGAGGCGTTACACATTAAGTATTATGCGAGCGAAGTATTCATCACTTATCTATTAGCGTGAGTTTTTTTTTACATTTTGGCGTGTGGAAGATTATTAATTTTCCGTATCACACGATGTCCCATTATGAAGGTTTAATTTTCAAACAAAGGGAACAAGGCGCAATAAGTTACATCAATTAATCTCTACTTTTGACGGCTCGTATTTTGCAAATTGCGCATAATAGAAACTTTGAGCGTGCGAGATCCGGTGATGAAACAGAGAGTAATGCCTGAATAGGACAGTATATTTGTCAGATGCGGCGATGAAAATCGTTAGGCATTAATTATACTTATGAATACTTGATGCAGTATTTGTTTAGATTAAACATCTAACGTCAGGTGTTTGTAAAATTCCGAAATGCGAGCTCCTATCCCATATTCACATTCTTCTGAAAATAACAAAAGGATGAGCATAAATTAGTAATTTGGCTCTTCACCTTGGATATCCGTTCAAACCATGTTCGACATAATTACCCAGTAGGTTGATAGGCATCTGTAACAATCTCAAGAACATACATACTGAGACTTGAACATTTTGAAAAGTAAGGCTATAGGTACTGTTTACATCAATAAAAATATAAACAAATTACATTATGATAATAAAATAGTAAGGGAAGAACAATAATAAGGTTCTAATAACATAGAATAAGAATGATATGATATTATCATTCAGACAAAATTCCGCAAACACAAGGGCAAAGGCAATCCAGAAAGGGACGATTTCAGCATGGCAGGTATTTGTCATCTTGGAAGGGGGACTTCATTACAACCTCAGTCCATGGCTGCTCTCCAGCGAGATAGATCAAGCCGAGTAGCTTATTCTGTTTTAATTATGGAAGGCGAAGGCTTCAGACTCAGCATAATTGAACTGACTTCTTTTGTCCCAAAATAAGGCAGCTATGAAATACGCGTAAGATGGACACACATACTTGTTCTAATTACTATTTTTATTTATTGAATATACGCTGTTTGAATACACCGTATAATATTAGTACACCACCGGAAAAAAACAATAAAAAAATCGGTAATAACTTTTACTGTGCGTAGGATTACCAGGAAGTATTAATATACGTTAAACTGAGGCCTCTCTTTTTTTTAAACAATCAGGTTTTTGCCTTTTTCTTCTGTTATACTAAGTTATCTCTCTCTCTCTCTCTCTCTCCTCTCTCTCTCTCTCTCTCTCTCAGGTATGGCTTCAACGGGGTAATTCCAGGGATGGGGTGGAGCCGATCATCAGGTTATCTCATGAAATGGATGTTGAAGTTACCACGACAGTGTCGTCGAGAGTAACTCAATAGGGCACTGCGGCCGTGGGCGGTAGTATGATATTACCAAAACTTAAGAATGTAATACAGGCTGTTAATGGAGAGAATGGGAATTAAGTATGTTAACTGGACGGGGAAAGAATAACCTCGATGAAACAATTTTCTATTTCTGATGAAATCTGA
Source organism: Macrobrachium rosenbergii (assembly GCF_040412425.1). Classification (NCBI taxonomy): domain Eukaryota; kingdom Metazoa; phylum Arthropoda; class Malacostraca; order Decapoda; family Palaemonidae; genus Macrobrachium; species Macrobrachium rosenbergii. The sequence goes on from NC_089753.1 coordinate 66,078,431, forward strand.
TGGCCGCAAACCACAGGTGCAGAGTTCAGGCTTTTTGAATATACATTGCTGCATACAGCATACATGCGAATGCGTCCACATACATAGCAGCATAAGAGGATTGTGTTTAACCAAAATCTGTAGTGGGCAGGTAATTTTTCATGTAACCAGAATCTCGACTTCAGTTTTTACCTTGGTCATAATAATAAAGATTTGTTCGTGGATTGATTTGTTTTTGAATCCCCCCCCCCCGCCCCCGCCCAAACACCAAAAATACAAACTTTTTTGTGAAATTTGGAAAGTTACACGAATAGCTTGCATATTTAGTCTAAAACAAGCGTATACTACTGAGGAACTTAACAATATTGGCAAGACTGAGTATTCATCGAATAAAAGGTAAACTAAAATTACAACTTATTTGAAAAGAAAATGGCCCTGTTCAGGAAGCTGCTTCATAAATAAAAAAAGTAATACTTCCCGTTTCTGGGAATAATGAGACGTAGAATTAGTAAACAAAAAGATAAAATTAAGATGTTTTCAAGGTTAAAAAAAAAGGAGAAGAGATAATATAAAAAAAGAATATCACTAATACCAGAAATACTCGAATAATGATAATGATTATAATAATAGTAATAATTTTCGTCTTGTGATATAATCAAATGGAAATGCAAATCAGACCAAACAAGCTGCTAGTTAATCCTTCGACAGATGCCACATCAGAAGGAACCCGCTTCTGATGTGTGGCCCGGCAGTTGTTTGCTTTATGAGTCAAAATCTCCTAACAATATCAGAGTAGTTTGAATTTATTCACGGTGGGTTTTACATGTTAGTGAGAAAATGCTTTGAAGTTAAAACAAGTTTATTCGCCACGCTCTTAACTATTTTGGTACAGTAATGATAAACTTAACAGTAATTACTCTGGCGAACGTATTTAACGAGTTTCTTTCCGTGTTTTAATGCCTCATACATTTTTATTAAAAAAAATATATATTCAGCGACCAACATGTCTAAGCGTTCAAAATCGGTTTTGACAGCAAAAATAAGCTTTATTCATCCATCGATGGTTCGTTTGGTTGTTAAGTTGTATGAAATACGGAATCATTTACATACGTTGATTAAAAAATGAATCAGAACTTCTTATACAATCTGTTCTGAAATGAAGGGAAGTTGATAAGTGATAGCATTGTCTTGAAACTTGAATTTACCCCTTGAGCCATATCTAAATGGTATAAGAGATCAAAAGTACAGTAGATTTATAGATTCCACAAGCGAATTCAAGATGGGTGCTGGTTGTCATAGGGATTTTCATAGGAACAGGGATTTAGAATAAGTTTCTTGATAAAAGATAAAAAATTTCTTAGCCATTTTGTTATAACTTTTGACCTAATTAGGTCCATTGTTATGTTTTGTGTAGGTAGTTATGATGACTACTTAGAGTAGTAGGCTGTGCATGCTGGCATTGTCAGCACTGCC
>NC_089753.1:66084882-66102382 GCF_040412425.1 Macrobrachium rosenbergii
CGGACCTCCTATGATATATATATATATATATATATATATATATATATATATATATATATATATATATATATATATATATATATATATATATATATATATATATATATATATATATATATATATATATATATATATTAACTTTGTCACATACACAATTGTTCTTTGCATTAGTAGAATGAGGTCCATTTAGTAATGTATATATTGTAAAGATTAGCGCTAAAATACGCTATGAAAGCGCCCACCTTTTCTGCTTTGCTCGGCCGATAGATAGGCCTCTGTCTATTTTGAACCTATGAGAGGTAGTGGATTCTGGTTCGGGGTAATTTCAACCAGTGGAATTGGGTTATAAGAGACGCTCAAAAGATTTAATCCTCACCTCGGGCAGTAAACTGGCTTGCGCCGTTTTCTTTGGTACAGGAGAGCGTCAGCCATTTTCTTTGGTCAGGCCATCGGCCATCCCCTCTACCCCCTGTCCAGAAGCAATAAAAGGTCAAGGCGCAAGAAGCTCGGTCTTCACACACAGTCGGAGTTTTAAGCCAAGAGGTCACGAGTGCAGACCTTGCCCCCGCCCTTCTTTCCCTCGTCGCCATGTGGCGTTAACTGCCCTTGCTCCGTACCCCACCCACGTGGCCATCAAAGGTTGCAAGTGGGGATTTGCAAGTCCCAAAGCGAGCGGAAACTCAACTGCGGCCTTTCATCATCACAAGGGCGCCCTTTTCCGCCCCAACCTACGACTTCAAAGCAGTTCCTTGGTGAGGGAGGCCCTTTGTCGATGCACACACATGGACCCTGGCAGAAGACACCGCTGGACGCCGACGTCAGCCTTAAGCCTCTACAATGTGGTAAAGTACCTAGAACGAGTTGCTTAGTCATGTTACTTCGCCCTTGTGCATTTATTAAACTTTTGGGCCTATAACTTGGTATTCCCTGATGTTTCTTGGTTCAACCCCGGCCCACGTGTTCACTGCCTCCTTGCTCTGAGTCACAAGTAACGCCTCGGGTAAGTCCTTGGCGCCCTCAGCGCACACCCGAGTAATTCATTCCCCAAATTCTAGCATTAGATTTGTAACCTGGGTCCTCATATTGTTTCAGAAGGACGATCGTAGCAGAATTCTCCTTGGTCCGTGTTCCTGGCATTCCCAAGCTCCCCCCCCCCCCTCGGGAGGACTTCTGCAGCAGCAATTTAACGTGTTTCAGTTCATTTTCCCTTTGATCTTGTGTGTTATGAGAATATACTGATTTTTGTATCCACGTGTTTCACGCACTTCCCTTTGAGAATGAGCCCTCCGCTCCTTGTACCACCCCTTTCAGTTTGTGTTTTTATACGTCCTGGTTATCTTGCAAGGCCATTTTAGAGTAAAGTAATAAATGTGGAGTCATAAGAACCACCTGCACCAGGAAACATATAAAAAAATGGCGACCTGGCCAGTGATTCTCGTAACGATTGCATCCCCTCTCCCCTTTTGTTGTTTGTGTTGCAATTTGTAGAAATCAGCAATTAGCTCAGCTAAGCTGGATACGAGACAGATTATGAACCTTTGAAAAGCCAGCGCAACAGGCCAAGGAAATTCTGCGTAAATAAACTGTGTTTATTTAAAGTAGACACTTTAGCAAATGTGATTAACCCTAGAATTTTTTTATAGTAGGGCGCATGTCAGAGAAAAACGAGAGAGAGGGTCGCTGAAATTTAGCTTTGAAGCCTTTGCACGTGGCTTGCATGCCATTCAATTAGGTTATTTAGGTGTTAACCCATTAAAGGAATAGTGCGCATATTCCTCTTGTGAAAACCTGTGATTTCGAAACCGCGAGAAATCGACTACAAACACGTGTTCCAAAGTCAGACTAGCATCGCTGACTCATTTTAATCTCTCTCTCGTTTTGAAATAGGGCGCGGCCGTATATCATGCTAGGTTAACGCCAAGAACGTAAAAAGGTCAACAACCGTTGTCTCTTTCGGGGAAGTCCCGGGTCTGTTCACTTCGTTCATTCATTCGGCACAGACGGCCTATAAGATAAACACACCGGCAGGAGAAACGACCTTGACCGGCATTCGTAGCCCAGTTAGGAATGTGTAAAAATTTGTTTGTTTGATTTTCTTTGCTCTACCAAATTGTTTTGCATTATTGGGGGTCTGACATTATATGTTCTGTATTGTTCCTTTTTTTTGTGCTTTTACTACGGCTGTGTGTGTTGCCTATCTGTTATGAATTTGGGATTGCCACCCACCTAATTGCCCTTGAGAATAACCCTTCTCCCATAAGTCAGTAAAACTAGCGCTCTTGCTAATCAGACTTCGTCTGTGTGGGAATTCTACGGAGCCTATATAATCTATTCTTGTCCCCAATAAACCCGCTTCGTCGGTACTTTGGTGAGACCAATTCATCTTCAATTCAGTCCCCAGATAAGCCCGCTCTGTCGGTAATTTGGGAGACCCATATATATTCCAATCTCGTCCCCAAATAAACCCGTTCGTCGGTACTTTGGTGAGACCAATTCATCTTCAATTCAGTCCCCAGATAAGCCCGCTCCGTCGGTAATTCGGGAGACCCATATATATTTCAATCTCGTCCCCAAATAAACCGGTTCATCGGTACTTTGGTGGGACCAATTCATCTTCAATTCAGTCCCCAGATAAGCCCGCTCCGTCGGTAATTTGGGAGACCCATATATATTCCAATCTCGTCCCCAAATAAACCCGTTCGTTGGTACTTTGGTGAGACCAATTCATCTTCAATTCAGTCCCAGATAAGCCCGCTCCGTCGGTAATTCGGGAGACCCATATATATTCTAATCTGGTCCCCAACAAACCTGTTCGTCGGTACTTTGGTGAGACCAATTCATCTTCAATTCAGTCCCCAGATAAGCCAGCTCTGTCGGTAATTCAGGAGACCCATATATATTCCAATCTCGTCCCCAAATAAACCCGTTCGTTGGTACTTTGGTGGGACCAATTCATCTTCAATTCAGTCCCCAGATAAGCCCGCTCCGTCGGTAATTCGGGAGACCCATATATATTCCAATCTCGTCCCTAAATAAACCCTTTCGTCGGTACTTTGGTGAGACCAATTCATCTTCAATTCAGTTCCCAGATAAGCCCGCTCTGTCGGTAATTCGGGAGACCCATATATATTCTAATCTCGTCCCCAAATAAACCCGTTCGTCGGTACTTTGGTGAGACCAATTCATCTTCAATTCAATCCCCAGATAAGCCCGCTCTGTCGGTAATTCGGGAGACCCATATATATTCCAATCTCGTCCCCAAATAAACCCGTTCGTCGGTACTTTGGTGAGACCAATTCATCTTCAATTCAGTCCCCAATTGAGCCCGTTTGTCGATACCTTGGGAGACCAAATATTCGTTCATTATCGTCCCCAATAAGCCCGTTTTGTCGGTAACTTGGGAGACCGGAGAATTTCCATTCCTAATTTCCTGCTTTAGCCAGCTGTGCCAGGGCGGGAGATCATTCATACGTCCTTTGGGGAAAATTCCAAATTCCCACAGCTCTGGGAAAATTAATTCTGTGTGTTTCTAGCATCCTCTCCCACCTGCAAAATGTCGACACGGTCTCAACAGAGCGAGGATTTCAAGTTCTTCATGTCCTCCGGGAAGGAACTCAGCCTTTCCGGGAGAGAACTAAGAGACTGGGTACAGGAGAGGATGGACGCCATACAAGCAGAGAAACAGGCTCAGGAGAGACGAGAAGAAGCAGAGAGACAGGAACGAGCAGCAGAGAAACAGGCTCAGGAGAAACGAGAAGAAGCAGAGAGACAGGAACGAGCAGCAGAGAGGCAGGCTCAGGAGAGACGAGAAGAAGCAGAAAGGCAGGCCCAGGAGAGACGAGAAGAAGCCGCGAGACAGGAACGAGAAGCAGAGAGACAGGCTCAGGAGAGGCAAGAAGAATTAGAAAGGGAAGAAAGGGACAAGCAACATGCCCATGAACTCGCGATGCTGCAACAGAGTGACCCTCCGCCCCCACCTACCACCCAGGAGATGAGTGCCTTCAGCCAGCAGGACTTCTGCAGCAGCAATTTAACGTGTTTCAGTTCATTTTCCCTTTGATCTTGTGTGTTATGAGAATATACTGATCTTTGTATCCACGTGTTTCATGCACTTTCCTTTGAGAAAGAGCCCTCCACTCCTTGTACCACTCCTTTCAGTTTGTGTTTTTATATGTCCTGGTTATCTTGCAAGGCCATTTTGGAGTAAAGTAATAAATGTGGAGTCATAAGAATCACCTGCACCAGGAAACATATAAATATATATATATATATATATATATATATATATATATATATATATATATATATATATATATATATATATATATATATATATATATATATATATATATATATATATATATATATATATATATATTAAGCTGCAAATGTCCTTTAACATCTACTTCTGCCTCTACCTTGGAAATAATATATTTTCATATATGTTATCCAAAGGGGAATTATTTTGTTGATAATAAGTTCGTCGTCTTGTGGGCTCGAACCACAGAAGACAAGAACTCAGGACTACAGTGACAAGATTTTAACTACACGGCCAACATCTTGTTGAAATATAAGGAGTGCATAAAAATGCCAAAATGTAGAAAGTAAATGCTGTATTTCAGACACCGAACCATCTCTCTCCTCAGGCAAATTACTGAATAAGAAAAAGTTACAGAAAATCAGTGTTTATACCAGAAGATCCAAGGTCAGCCATTACATCACTCCAGTTGACAATTTCTTTTTAATCTTAATTGCTGGTTGGAGGAAGATTTTACTATAATATCTGAATCCCAGGCTCCTTTTGAAAGATTCATCATATTTCTTTGTTTAATCAAAACTGATTCCACCATCTGGGTTTTGAACTGACAATCTCTACTATAAATTATGCACGACATATTTATGTGATGAAAAATAACTGAGCTCTGCTGTCCATACCTAACTGAACATTTATGCTGTATTATTCTTTGGGGGAGTGATTTACCTGTAAAACCGATATAAGATTGTTCACAATCGAGGCAAGGGATTTTTTAAACTTCTGTGTCTTTGGAGACTGGCTTTTGTTGGACATTAACCAGGGATCTGGCTAAGGTTAGAGTTTCCAAGTGTCTGTGTCAACATCTTAATCCAGTCCAGGTGTGGGGTTTTTATTTTATTGTTGGGGGTCTCTCTAGTTTTGTTTTGAGGGGGATGATAGAAAATTATGTTAGCTTTGTTGATCGTTTTCTCAGTTATATGGTCAGGATATTTTAAAGATGACAGCTGCTTGCAGATTAGTTAAATTCCCCTTTCCAGGAAATCCAGGGAGCAAATCTGCAAGGCTCTTAAGAATAAATAAATTGATGGCTACGCCAATCTTGATAGACATGTCATGATAGCTTAAAAAGTGGATGTATGTGAGTGAAAATGTTAGTTTTCTGTATATGGTAAATTTGTATTCTGTCATGTCTCCAATATTATTAAAACATCAAGAAAAGGAATTTTGTTGTCTGTTTCCCTTCTGGAATAAATGCCACTCTTCTGTAACTTTTTTTCATTCAATACTTTGCCTGAGGAGAGAGACAGTTTGGTCTCTGAAATATAGCATTTATTTTCTACATTTTGGCTGGACTTCTTACATTTGATGATATATATATATATATATATATATATATATATATATATATATATATATATATATATATATATATATATATATATATATTATATATATATATACATATAGTATGAAAAAATAATAATAATAATATGAATAAAAGTTTTTACCGATAGTAAATGCCTAACTACCGCTTATCCTCAGGATCCATAAAACTATACCCTGCCTTAATAAATGTTATTACTAAGCTGAATCTTATTATGATTATCGTCCATTAGTGAATAAAAATTATTATCAGTCATCATCAGCGGTTTTTTTAGAACTCCCTAGATGGGAAAATTGTATGATCTATTTGCTTAATTTATAAAAACAATTGTTTCGTTTGGCTAGTATATTGCCTAAAATATCTGAATGTGCAATTATTCGAATGAGGAATATGATTTCCTCTCAAGATTTTACAAACTGAAGTGCTATAAATAAAGCTACTCCTAAATTTAAATATGCAGAGAAGCTAACTATTATTATTCAGAAGATGAAACCTATTCGTATGAACAAACCCACAAGGGCCACTGACCTGAAATTCAAGCTTCCAAAGAAAATGGTGTTCATCAGGAAGAAGTAAGAGGAGGTAGAGAGAAATACATAAAGAAGAGATCCCACTTAATAAAAAAATTAATTAATAAATTGATAAAAACGTATTGAAATGCAAGGAGAATAGTATTAAGGTAGAAGTGAATTGCATCTTCGCTTGAACTTCTGAAGTACCAGTTGTACGACGCCCTCTGAAAGCTGTTCAACAGTCCAACAATGTGAGGAATAAAAGACGTCAGGAACTGAGGTGCGTATTTATAAACTTCAGAATCTTGGAGTGGGTGGATATGTTTTAGGATTACTTCAAGATTTCCTTACAGGTAGGCATGAGCAAGTTGCTGTGGACGGGATCTTTAGTGAACCAAGACCTTTTTTATCTGGAGTTCCACAGGGTAGTGTTCCTGGTCCCTATTATTTTTAGTGTATAGAAGTGATATGGTTGTTGACCTGGAAAACAAGGTTATTCAATATGATGATAATGCAACACTTGTGCTTGTAGTAAAGTCTTCACTTATGTGAAATGAAGCTGTCCTCAGCCTCAGTCAGGACATGGAGCGGATCAGGGAATGGTGTAGTCTGTGGGGTAAGAGGGTGAACTCCAGGAAAACAAAAACACTATTAATTAGCAGATCTCGTACAGATTTCCCAACCCATCCTCCCCTTCAGGTGGATGGAACTTTGCTGAATGAGTGTGAAGCTTTAACTATTCTAGATGTAACTTTTGACTAACATATAACTTTTGAGAAACATCTAATGAAAGCTTAAGCAAATGCGCACGAAAGTTAGGTATTGTTCGTAAGGCCTCATATAATTAAAACAGTTATAAAATCAATGAAACCTGTTTTAGGTCTTTTGTGCTTTCTTTACTAGAATACTGTTCTCCGGTGTGGGTGTCTGCTTCTGCCAGAGATTTATCTCGTTTAGACAGAGTGGTTCGTGGTGGTAGGTTTCTGTCATAACTGCTACTTATGACTTGGACCATCGGCAGATGGTCTCTTGTTTGTCACTTTTTCAACAGAGATCTTTTACATTCACAATTGATCCCTGATCTCCTTTATCTACTGAGAGCAGCCAGATTCGCTAAACAGCAGCACCAATATACAGTTTACTAAATCGAAAGCAGCACTAAAATCTATTTGAATTGCTCTACACTCAAAACCCCTATCAAGGTTCCCTTGAAAATGGCAAATCAAGTCTAAAAGAGCATGGCAGGTATCTAACTGCTTCCTATATGAATATTGACAATCAGCTAACAATCCTTTAGATTCTACAGACTTATATAGTGGCCCAAAAATAAGTTTTTCAGCAACTTTGGAGAACACAGGGAGAATAGAGATTGCCTTGTAGTTACTGTAGTCTGCAGATATGCCACTCTTTTGAACAGGCACTGTTTTACTAAGCTTGCGTTCATCCGCAAAGATACTATGTCGACATAAAAATCTATAGAACCTACTTATCTTGGGAGACAAGAGACTAGAAAATTCTTTAAAAACCAAGGAAAGAAACCACCAGGATCTTCTCCAGATTATCCAGAGCTTTCGTAACATCCCTGGAGCAAAATGAGAAATTTTGTAATAGGTTCAGGGTGAATATTACCAGGGAGAGGGACATCCTCAGCTAGTTGCTTAGCTTCAAAAGCTCGATGAAGCAGTTGAGCCTTATCCCTATGGCCAGCAATCAATTTACCATCATCTGTTAGCGGTGGAGGAATTGAAGTCGAACCTGCCCCAAGATGATGCCAGTTTGGTCCACCACAGATGAGGCTGAGTAATTCCTTCAAGTTTCCTCTTCAAGGAATATTGCAATGTCTCTCTTCTGTGTGTTAAGTAATTTTCATTTAAACGATTTCGTCTCCATGTGCTGAATTTGGTCTGTTTGTCATGTATGTATGAATGCCCCATCATTTAAAAAATTCACGTTTATTAGAAAATCATTTGCTAAAATTTTATAGTTCTCTCTCACTGTTGTTAGGTTTTTGGCATCTTTACGACCGACCAGCTCAGGCAGTGTGCCAATCTTAAGCAAGAAATTATCTGCAACGAATAAGAAGGACCAGCAAATCCCTATTGTCACAAGAAGGCTACCAAATAGATCATGGTCATTGATGCGTTCTAAATTACAGTGATTTAACCACGTGTTTTTTTTTTTTTTTTTTTTGTTAAATAAATAATTCGGTCGTTGTGATGTATCAGAACTTTAAATATTTCCTACTACATTTCCTGGAACCCTTTCAAAAGGCTTGCATAGCAGTTAAGGGAACTATTTACACATCTAGGCTTGCTGGTATCACTAACAGACTTGAGGTTATCCTTATTTTGTATTCTGGTTGCGGTAACTCAGTCATGAGCATCGGTTCCTGTACCTGATCTGGCTTTCCGGCTAAAAAAAGGAAAAATATTAAATAAAACACAAACCAACCAACAAACAAACAAACTAACTAACAAACGCATGAACGCAGGCTAAAACCTACATGCTTACCCTCTCGGCAAAAGGATCTATCGAAGCGCAATGAGAGCCAGCCACGCATGAGCTAGGAATGAATATTTGGACATTGCAAAACTGATCACCATCCCCTATTGGCGCCCCTTCCCTTAAAACTATTCCTTTATCAAGCTAACTTCTGATAAGGAAATGCAATGGAGAACGTAGAAATCAGCAAATAAAACCTAAAGTCAGTCACTTACGTTGCAAAATACGAAGATATCATTACATATACATAAGCTTTCTTAAATGACTTCATTGCCCTACTGTCCTTCACTCACAAAAACTTGTTCTCCCTTCGTAAGTTCTCTCCTCCCCCACCCCTTTCCCATTCGTGGTGGATAAGGCCTGGGGGACCCAAGACCCTTGTCCAGTCCACCTTTGAGTGGCAGTCATTAGACCTTGTCTCCTAAGGTCCACAAAGTCCATGATTCGGATAAATGAAGGGAATAAATAAGGTGGTAAATACTCTACCATTAAGTACCTACTGTCCTTCTCCCTTTTTAATGGAAAAATATCACCTAAATATATGTTCATTATTTATGTTATTTTCTCCTTGGAAAAATAAAACAGGAAAACAAGTAGTCTCCTTCTTCCTATCTTGTATGAACCGAATGAAAGAAGGAATGTTTGCAGCTGACCTTATTTTTCCTTGTAAATATCGGATCATGTAGAGCTAAACTTTTTCAGGCTGGCGTCCCCTTTTCCAGATGGACATCCCGCCGATACACTTGAAATTATTATTTTTTTTTTTTTTGGACGAAAACAACAATATTAAACTCGTGTTTTCACAAACAATACTTAATTTAGTAAACTTGGTCTTCACAATTACTGGGATGGGTGTGCACAGGGATATCGGTTTCTCCACATCAGACTGGAAAAAAGAAGTCAAAGTTCGGTATTTTAAGTCTGTGTTTATTTATTTATTTATTTATTTTTTTTTTGCTTTAAATTGCTTAAAATTAAATGCCACTGCCACCCTGCCCCCCCCACCATCCCCTTTTGCCTACCGCCCCCGATATCAATCCACTGTTCTGGGGCGGTACAACCACTTTGAACCACTGATGTGAGCTAAAGATCTTGAAAGGACGAAAGGACTAAAAGTTTACATCCAGCAAAGCTGTATGACCTGCATACACAATACGTTTGCCAAAAAAATCAAGTATATATGTGAGAAAAGTAGAGTGGCCGACCATCCAGCCATAGTCTATACGTAAATTGTTCTGCTACAACAGACTGTTGCGCTGCAGTGTATTCACATTTCTTCTTATTCAAATTTGCTAGTATGGTTAACACTTTTAAATTTAGAGTTTCGAGATTTTCAACACAACACGATGAGGAATGGAAGTTTTAAAGAGCCAACCGTAGTTCTCCAGTGGTCCCAATCCCATACAATAGAAAAAAATATAAAAAATTAAAAACATTGCACTCGAAAACAACAAACATAGCCAAATGGGTTGTTTTTAGTTACGATTCTCAATATACCTTGGGCTGACTTCTATCTTTTTTGGGTCACATAATTAACATCTGTTAAATAGTGTTAAATTTGGCGACTTGAGGTGAAAAATAGAATCCCACAGAAAACCGTAGTTATCGGAATTGCTTCTTACTAAAATACTATATTGATTTGTTTATTCTTTCACTTGTATAGAGGCTCCGAATTAATCATACAAAGAATGAAAGGTCAATGTTCTGTGTATAAGAATCTCAAAATACAATAATAGATTTATACACAGAGTCAAGTGGATTTTGTCACTCAAAAATAAAAACTCCTTTGAAAGCCCCTTTTAGTAAGAGAATGCCTTGTTGGCGTCACATGTCTCTTACCTAGTGAAACAGGGTGAATATATTTTTCCCCAGTTTGAATCTCACTGTCTCTGTAGCTTTTCTGTTTCGTTCATTGTAACTTCTATTTATTTTAGTCTTTATCAGCTCTCTTCCGCCCTGCTGCCCCAAAACTCTAAGCGCTTCTTTACCGCCTTGATTATCAAAATGAGATACCATTGTTCTGACTGAAGCTCATTTTCGAGGCCTCTAATAGAATATTAGGCTATAAAGCCATGCAGTGGGGCACTTCTAAGCAATCAGCCATTAAGGCAGTGAAAGGAGGAAGTTGGAGTGGTTAGAAAGCAAGACGGAGAAAGAGTGAACAAATATAATGCAGCGCCAGGATCTAAAGATGAACCTATAAGGAAACACATTTACTCTAAACAGTAATAGTTAGAGGAGTTGGACAGTAAGTTGGAACAAGAAATTGGCTATTTGGATAAGGTAAAAGACTAAAAATTGGGTGCAGTGATGTAGAGATACTGCAAACACACTTTAGTAATGTAAGGTGCGCTGAAAAATCTACTCAGCTGCATGGGAAGCCAATAATGGGAAGTGTAGTGATCTTTGTCAACAAGCCAAAACTGTTCGGACCAGAGAGGTATTTCAGGAAGGGACGATCTCTTGGAACTGGCTCATGGTGAGCTGGTGTCTGGGGATAGGACCCTCTCGATTCAGTCTGGTTTGCCAAACAATACGGCTAGCCTAGGGATGATTGCATTCATGTAATGTTCTTATTCTCACTAAGCAGGTTTAGCTTTCACTTGAGCCACCCTATTCATTTGGGTACCATTTCTTCGGAGAAGGGTAAACAGTTGACATTTTGGTTATAGTTCTTACTGGTATCATTGGATGAGGGATGAGCTCTATGAGAAGTTTGCAGTATTCTTTTGAGATAATCAGACGGGTTTTTTTTTATTCATTAATTTTTCCTTAAATTATGATCCTGACAACGTATCTTATATCCTTGCAAGCCCAGAAAACTTTCCAGCATGGTTACCGACTCTTGGCTAGCCAAATAGAAAATTATATCCATATGAATTTGGAAAATATGAAAAAGTAAGGGAGAGGTACAGGGATCCGTAGGCTCAAATCAAAGGAAGGCTCAAGAAACTTGCCTCCTGAACCTTTCGTGAAAGATTTGTTCTTGTGTGAATTATCTTACTGGCTAGAAGAGGCAATGGAATGAAAACAAAAATTTTTAAAATACCTCATGTCTGTTAAATTCCTGTGGAGGGCAAAAATGAATCCTTATCTATGAAATGTAAGCACTATATATAGAAGAATATTAGTCATAAGAATGAATGTCAACGATAAGGATGAGAAATGGGAAGCAGGGTTTTCCTTTATGTGAAAGAAAATGTAGAGGCTTTAAGTGCAAGATGCAACTTTGTAAAAGTGAAAGCTATTGATTCTGAGGTTAACAAAAGCTAAATGTTTTGTTCTTGATCAACTGGAAAAAGTCTTAGTCCCAAAAAATTTAAAGATAAGTTGGAAAGTAGACTTTGTTGCCAGAGATGGTTGCTGAGAAATCTACACGGTATTCTATATTTTATGCAAAGTAACCATGTGATTATGCATACCTTATAAGTAAAGGAATGTGAAAAACTATAAAATATTTGAGAGTAAAAGTTATAATAGAAAAAGTAAATTTAAAGGCAATAATTAAATACATTTGAAGATTTTGTACAATGTAATATATCAGTATTGCTTAAATCCTGAATCGATTTTAAGAAAGAAGAAAAATACCAATTTCCTCGGGGGGTGTTCACCAACTCTTCTAGATATTAAAAAGACCGTTTCCTACATCCTCTTTCTCGAGCCCGTTATTCCCAATTGTCTCATTGTTTGTTTCACAGTACCTCGTAAATTCTCACCAAATGTCGAAAGTATATTCACATAAATCAATTTGCATCGACCTTTCTCGGCGGTTGCCTCATTTGTCATGCTTGACGACAATTGCAATTATAATTTGCCATATAACTTTCTGAAAGCATTACAGTTCCATTGGTCTTTGTCATTGAGATTTTCATCCAAAAACACATACGTACCACGAGTTGCATTAATCAAGCAACAATCTTCCATCTGGGCTCATATCGGAGTTTACAATTCGGCACATTTTAAACCCATTCCACTCATGCCCTAACCTCTGTTTCATGATTTTGCATGATTTGCATATTTGTTTACATAAACACTTGAAATAAATTCACATTTTTATTAATATATATTTCACAAAAGTTTTGTAAATTCACTTAAAATGCATTTTTGTTAATTTTAATGCTTCAGACTGAATATTAGAGAAAGAAAATCTATTTTTCCTTCGTCGTGAGAGTAGATGGTAGCGATTTGGAGGCATGAGAGGCATAAAGGAGGAAAAATATTCCAACGCAGAAAAGAGGGGACAATGTTTGGAATAACGACGTAAAAGTGAGGAGATGAAAAAGTGAAGTGGCAGTTTATAAAAGATGGTTATGAAGTGAAAGTAAAGAAATAACTAAAGGACGAAGGATTTGCAAGTAATCCCACTTCAAATTGTAGGAAATTTACAATATGTTTTCCACATAGCCTGTGTAAGGCTTTTTCAAATATAACGTTAATATTTGGATGTTATTCATCAATGTGATTGAAAAAATTAAATCTTCGTAATAAATACCAACTGAAACTTGCTCATAAACCATTAACCATACAGTACTCATGGTATAAATGAAACCACTTTTACGATTGTATAGCCTGTACACGTGATCATTATGTGATGTAAGGACGAGTTTTAATTCCACCAGTTCATTCAGTCACAGCTCTTGCTCCGTAAGCTGGTGGTCCTTGTAGAAAGAAGTTAAGAAATACCTGGAAAGATGTCTTGAAATGAAGTACTCAGAATTGTTTACAGAAGCACCGGAGAACAAAAAATGGTGGTAGAAAACTTCCAGTATACCGTGAAGTACACAGGGGATAAATGAAAGGCAGCAAAAATAAATATAAAAGATGCGTTGCAACTGAATCATTCAGAGTATAATCCATGTCGAGTCCAGTTCTACACGAAAGTATACGTGTACTAATTAGGGATTACTTATCCCGTTAGTGCCAATAAGAGTGGCTGTGGCATATGATTTTCTGATGAGACCTGATGAATGTTATGTAATATAGACTTCTCAATGTCTACCATTTTTTTTTTATTTATGAAAACCATGGTGAATTGACAGTCACAACAAAGACAGTGCATTTACAACATAATTCCTTAAGGACCTTTGCATATTAACTTCAGTTTAACAGAAAATCAATGGAATGGGCGAGAGTAAAACCATCTCATTTTTCTCGAACTCTAGAGCATTGCCCTACCGCAGAAAACTTGAGTAATGACATCCTTGAACCTGACGTCCTGCTGGAAGAACTCCAGCTTCTTCTTGAAATTCGAATGAAATCTTAAGAGTAGCAATTATAATAATCTATATCATTTCGTCCACAGAGATGGTACGTAGAATTTTATGAAATGCCATTGCCTTTATCCATTATAGGCCATCAATGACATGGCTGCCACGATGCAAGAATCGTTCCAGGTTCTTTCAAAATTTAAACAACAATCGTTTCAACATCAGCAATTGAAATATGGGAAATGAATATAAAAAAAACTCTCACAATACTACAACCCAAAGAAAATTAAATGTTTCCCCTTTGCTCTCACTCAACGTAACACTAGAGAAAATAAATCTAAGCAGTTATAGATAAGGGGAACAGATTACAAGGTATAGCAATCTTAACAATTAAATGGTGGCACGATGACCTCGGCCTTGAAGACGTCACAGAAGGGCGGCTGGGAACTCAGCAGAGATGTTGCTGGTACGATGACCACGGGCTCGTAAACGTTACAAAAAGGAATGTCTTTAAGATGAGGCAGCAAATGCTGTTTCTCCAAGAATTCGGAGATGATGCAAATGGAGGGCAGGAAGGGCTGGAGACTTCCTCGCCACAGGCAAGAAGGGCTGACTACTTCACGTTGTTACAGGCAGGAAGGGCTTACTATTTCACGTTGTCACAGGTGTGTAGGCTCGCTGCTTCACCTCGTCTCGAACATGGAAGGTTCAGGGACTTCTCATCACAAGCAGGAAGGGCTGGCTGCATCTCTTTGTTTCGGGCAGGAGAAGATTTTATGGAGAAGAGTAAGCGGCGTCTGAAGGGGATACTCCTTTGTCCGACCTCTGAGTACCGTCTCTGTCTCTGTCTGTCTATATCTCTATCTTGGGAAGTCTCTTCTCGAAGCTTATTTACCCCTGTATAGGCAGAGCTAATGACGACGATCGTTATTCCCATATAAGGAGTTTTTTTTTCTTTTTACACAATGATTGGTTCCTAATATCCGCCCACTTCCGGTCACGCCACGAACGATCCCAGATCAAATTTTTCGATGCAATGTGGATCGAATGTTGCGCCATGTTACAAAGGCATGGCATGAGATATCGGTGGTGTCGCTTTCACAAGTAAGGGTTTTCACCGACTCGCTACTTGTCCAGGACGCGTTGACAACAGGAACTGATGGGTGATCGAACACAGGAAGCAGCACGTCTTGCAAAAAGAGATATTTTTCAATACATTTCACCATTATTGCCTCAAGCCATGACACGTTCTCCAAAAAAAAAATTAATAAATATACTTATTTTATTTTTTAAAAGAGCAAAAGAGACAAAACTACTTTAAACTTGTCACCTGAACTGAGGAACAACTCTGCATTTTGCTACTACTTACCTTCAGCAAAACACGTTCACTCAACACTTCAATCACACATCACACTCGCGCTACAGCCATAAAAAAAAAAAAAAAAAAAAAAACGTTCTTGCTCAACTCGCTCAGAAAGAAAGGAAAAGAAAAGACAGTTGCTACTCTCTTATTCCGAAAAATCTCTAGAGAGGCTATCAGCTATTACATTATTCTTTCCCCTAACATGAACTATCTTCAGATTACGATCTTGTAATTCTAGGCTCCATCGCTTTAGACGTTTATTCTTATTTTTAAACCTCTCCAAATAAACTAACGGATTATGATCACTATACACAATTAAAACAGGACCACTACGCGCATAAATCTCAAAATGCTGTAAGGCTGAAACTATACTGAACAACTCCTTCTCAATATAGTTGAATAATTTTGCTGGGCTTTATTAAATTTCTTTGAATAATATATATATATATATATATATATATATATATATATATATATATATATATATATATATATATATATATATATATAATAATAATAATAATAATAATAATAATAATAATAATAATAATAATAATAATAATAATAATAATAATAATACTAAAATGCAGTTGGATTGAGAAGGGATATAGGGAGACTTCTACCTTAGTGATATTATCAAGAATTGCAAGAGTTAGAGTATTTGAAATTTTGTTTGCATTCTCAATGCCTCTTTTTCATCATTAGCTTAAAATGTTCGATGTAATAGTATTAAAAAACTGTATTTTTGTCCAAATCTGAAAAAACACAACTTGGGGAAGAAATATCTTTAAAAGCACCAACAGTTTCGGAGCATCGTGCTCCAACTTCAGTGTGGAGACATTAAAACTCAACTACAGTCCATTATAAATGAATTTAACAGAGACAGAAAACATAATATCATACGTGAAGGTCAGGTTAAAAGAACATAAATATGACATAAGTACCTGTAATAGGAAAACTTCTCTTTTTAGTCACATAACTAACGAAAATCATAAATTAGATTGGGAGAATCCAAAACTGCTTTATAAGTGCAATGATTATTATAAACGCAGAATTATCAAAGCTCCGTTAATAGGAACCATGCCTAATTTTAGTCTCGGGAGTGGTCATGTCCAATTTAATAAACTAACTTAAAGCAAAGTTCCTAAAGCCCTTGTACCTGGTATAGCCTAATGACTTAAATCCTTTTATTTTGATTTTTCCACTGGAATCAATTTACTTTTTTTTTTTTATTAAGGAATGCATTTGTAACTCCCTAACTGATAGGTTTTGTATATTTATATACTTATGTATGTGTTTGGGTATGTGTACTTAGCATTATGTATTGTGTTTATTTCTATACTAGTTAACCAATCTGGTGCTGCATGGGAAAGCTCTGAATTACAACTAATAAACTCTCTCTCTCTCTCTCTCTCTTCTCTCTCTCACCTCCTCTCCCTCTCACTCTTTCTCTCTCTCTCATTCTCTCCCTTTCCTGTTGAGATAGTTGCTTCAGTTACATTGCCCAGTATTTTTAAGATTTTTATATTTCACCCCTCCTCACAACCAACTTCCTATTGGTCTGAATTTGGACTTAAAGGGCATCGGGAGTGTCACTATTCATCTCAGTGAGCTCAAAAACTATGGATTAGACACTAATATCTGTCATTTTCAGTTATTTTTACATGTCACCCCCTTCCTACCCAGTCTCACCCCCACTTCCTATCAGGGCTGAAATTGGACTTAAAGGGCATCAGGAGTGTCACTATTCATCTCAGCAACCTCAAAAACTATGGATTAGACACTAACATCTGTCATTTTCAGTTATTTTTACATGTCACCCCCTTCCCACTCCTTCTCACCCCCCACTTCCTATCAGGACAGAACTGGACTTAAATGGAATCAGGAGTGTCACTATCCATCTCAGTGACCTTGAAAACTATGGATTAGACACTAATATCCCGCCCTTCTCACTCCCCCTCCCTATCGGGGCTGAACTTGGTCTTAAAGGGCATTGTGAGTGTCACTATTCATCTCATCAACCTCAAAAACTATGGATTAGACACTAAGATCTGTTGTTTTTGGTTATTTTTACGTCACCCCCTTCCCACCCCCTCTCACCCTGCCCTCCTATCGGGGCTGAACTTGGGCTTAAAGGGCATCAGGAGTGTCACTATTCATCTCGGTGACCTCAAAAACTATGGATTATACATTGATATGAGTCATTTTTGGTTATTTTTACGTCACCCCCTTCCCACACAGACACCCACATTTTGGTGCCAGTGATATCCTACCCCC